>NC_092794.1:40206585-40506585 GCF_918797505.1 Bemisia tabaci | reverse complement strand
CACACTTCTCGGAGCACAAGCAGCTCGGAAAGGCCCGTTCATAGATTGACTTCATCGGCGCTCCAGTACATCGCGACTCTATTGTACTCTATAGTCGCAGTGTACTAGAACTGGGGAAACAAGTGACAAAAGTTATATCAGTCTGGATACATCGATCATCAGTTGGCCCATTGGTTAGTATGTAAATATCTGTTGAATGGTGCAATTTTTTATGTGACCTTTGTCTCTTCTTTCCTTTCCCCAGTTCTAGCGCTGTAATCGCCGTGGCCTGATATACTACTACCAACACTCGGTCTCGTTAACATCTGTGTAGGACATCCCCCCCTCGCGCTAATTCAGCTTCCCTAGCTTTCATGGGCAGGAATCGCTACCGGACTATAAAATTCATGTACCAAATTTGACAAAGAAATTCAACAAAATAAAGGCAGGGTTTTTTTAGAGGAAAAAATATCGCATTCGATACTGATATCGAAACTGCACTCGAATGCGATATTTCTCATCTGGAAAAAGCTTGCCTTTATTGCGTTGAATTTCTTTGTCGAATGTACATGAATTTTATTTTCTCTTGACGACAGAAGTGCGATCTGGAAATTTGAAAAAGAATGACAAGTAGCTGAAATTATGGAACGAATTGATGCGATATATCGCACGTCGCTCTGACACAAAAAATGGCAACCGTCGGATCACCGTAAGTACCTACATAGCTTGATCCGAACATTGAATAGAGCAACACAAATGATTTTACCTGGTGACTTGAAAAACCACCCTGCTAAAATGATCGAATTCCTTCCTTTAAAAGCGCTTGAGTCAACGCCAAAATAGACAGAGCCGACTTAGTCAATACGTAAGTCGGACCAACGCTCGAGGCGACTATGATCAGACTTATTTGCTGTTAGTTTCGGCCTTTTTTGACATGAACTTGAGAGTCATTCAATGCTGCCATCAGTGTCAGATCTGTTTCATAACCAAGCACTACTAATAATTTTTACCAGGACTCCTATTACTTGGATATATTAATAAAAAATTACTTTCAATTCCTCAAGGTCAGGGCGTTCTGCTTTTACTACCTCCGCGAGTAATTGTTCTTCTAATCCTTTGTGAGTAACAGTGAAATTTATCAACGTGGTTTGTGCTTGCAATTCCGGTTTATAATGAGGATTTGCCAGTTTGGTTTGCAGAATGAGGCGGAACTTTGGGTTGAATATCATTTCTTTTTCACCCACTTTGACTGCTCTGAAAAATGTAAAAGAGGTCTAAAGTTATTCATCTCTTAGAGTAATACACCCTTGAATGTTTGAAATTAAATCTCTTCCTTCACACTTCAAAGTTATAGATTTACTTCGAGCATCACAAACTTTATGGGTGAAAGCAAAAATTCCTTGTATTAGGCCGGTTATTAATAATTGATTGTATCGTATCGTATCGTATTCTAGAACATTATTCAATTCTTCTTCTCTTCCTCCATCCCCAAAACAGATTTTGTCAATTAAAAGCGCTCAGGTAATACGTAGCAGCAGATTCCAGTGATCCCAAGCGTATGGATACATCCGTGTCGTGCAGATCTTCCCTATCCTGGCGTGGAAAGCGTACGGACAAAAACCTTATAAGAAAACGCTTCCCTATCTTAAGATATCCGTACGCCTGACGTCACAGAATGACGAAGTAGCCAATAGCACCACAGAGAAAGGCAGAACGTATACATCTAGTACATGGAGCACCCGGGAACACTGGCAGATACCTACCAAACCTGAAAACGCCTTAGTTCTAGATGACGCAATTCGTAGAGATGAATTACCAGATTTTTAAAATGATTATACCAATATACGACTGTATGGTCATGAAAGAAGAAGTGCCGAATGATATTGATAAAATGAAGTGAAAATAAAAATATTCTAGATTCAAAAGATTTTAAAGATTTCTTCTTGGTTTTCAAAAACTTGCCTAACACTTTTATCCTTGAAGTTCAAACCCCCATTTTCTTTCATCTCCCTATATATGGAGAGTGAATATGAGAGAATTTTAACTTTTGTACGTTTTAATGTTCAACGGTTGCCAATTTTATAATCCATCTATCTTCCATATTAATAAAAACGCCACTCCACTGACTGATCTCTATATCTTTGGATCATTTGATTGGGAAGTTCCCATTTTTGGTATGAGGGCTCCTTGGGGGTTGGTGACGCGAGATAAGCGGCATCTTCCCTAGATATGCAATCCATCCCGAGTTAAACTGGTACGTAATAGGATCGTAAAGGAGGTAGCTGGGGGATAATCTTCGACCCATCGATCTTCGACTCATCGATTTTCGATCGATAGACTTTTGATCTATAGATCTTCGACTCATCGATTTTCGATCTATCGATCTGCTACTTATCGAATTTGGACCTATTGACCTTTAAATAGGAACCTACTTTTTAAATAGGAAAATAATACGAGGCACGAATTTTGAAACAATAAAATCGAAGTTGCTATTGGAGAAATGGATTTTTTAAACTAAGAAATGGAGCCATGCAATACGCTCCTAGGATAAACCAATCGAAAATAATGCATTACAGTGACTAAAATTTAGGAATGAAATTTTGAAATTCAAATGAAATGAAAGCTACTTAAGGTAAGTTTTTACTTTAAACTTTAAAGCCTTAAACTTTTAAACCTAATAACTTTTTTTAAATGAAAATCACGAAATAACAACAAATTCCTTTTACCGTATGATCTACCTCTATGTTCTCATGGTTTTCAATCCATATTTTAAAGGTTTAAATTAATGTTTTTTTTACAGACGCCGCAGATAATAATCGGACGCCTTCAATCGTTGGAGTATGCGACATCACATGCACAGGATTAGGTGTGCTGTCAAAAAATGAAGCCGATGTGAAAAAGCGCTCCTCCTTTGGGATGCTTTAGTAATGTTCAAGGTCCTCATCCTCAAAAAAGAAGAAAAGAAAAATTGAGCAATTTTTTTATTATTATTATTTTTTAAAGTGGAACTTGTTATACCTGATGCTCTGTTATTCCGTCAAATCTTCAAAGTGATCTTCATTTTACTGCAAACAATAGTAAATTTACAATAGTAAATGCCAACTAAATCAGAACGCAGTATGATCAAGAGAACTTAGCATACTGATTTCAGATTCGTAAATAGTGTTACCGATCAGATATTGCATCAGATATTACCTAAAATATCGGTTCCTCAAATCGTGAGGTTGAGGCTGTCAATAAGATAATCTCAATTCAGATAATAATCAAGAGTAGAACGGCGTTTTCGGAATTGAAAGCGTAGCAGATATCCTTCTTGCCAACTTGGAGTGCCAGGAATCAGAGAATCACAATTATTCTTGCGTTTTCAATTTTCAGATAGAGAAATGTCAAAAATGTCAACCGCCCCTACCCCATCAGGATATACCATGTTTTTTTTGGCTCACCAAGTTTGTGGGTAAAAATTGCTTAATTTCTCTTTTCTTCTTTTTTGAGGATGAGGACCTTGAACATTACTAAAGCATCCCAAAGGAGGAGCGCTTTTTCACATCGGCTTCATTTTTTGACAGCACACTTAATCCTGTGCATGTGATGTCGCATACTCCAACGATTGAAGGCGTCCCGCTTAACAACTTTAAAGTCACCAAATTATTGCTCTTACTTGGCCAAATAAAGGAAAAAAAATTGATACCATTGATTTCCTTAAACTAGAGGGTATTTGAAAGATAACAGTTTCTGGAATTTTCATTATTCGCGTTTCCTCAAATTTGCCGCCATGTTGAATTTTCCGAAATTTTATTTTGAAACAATGTCATCCAAACTTGTGACAACGTCAGTTGTTTTTCCTTGCCTTAAAGGGCACTTTTCAAACTTTTCATTCCAGGTTTGTTTTTGTTTTTTCGGTAATTGGGAGCTCAACGGTGATTTTTCGAAAAGTGGTCAATTTAAAATTTTGACCGGCTGTAACTTTTGAACGAGTGAACCGATTTTAATTTTATTTGCGTCATTTTTCTTGTCTTTTTAAGTTCTTTTTAACCATGTCTAAAGAAATGGGGGTTGCTATTTGAATTTTGAAAGTTGCCCCCCCTTGGGGCCCCCCAGGGGGGTCCACCAAGAAAAACCCCCCATCGAAAAATTTCCCCCTCTGGATGATGAAGAATGCCACAAACCACGAGCTTCTATCTTTTTTTGTTCAAAAATTATACCCACTTTTCAGTTACTTTACGGACACCCGGTATGGTTGTTGAATTGTTGTTTGAATGCGTTTTTTTTTGCACTTCATCTTACAGGCTTTGCTCAATCGTGGTACTTTTCTATATATGTTTAGCTTGGCGGGGAGATTTGCCGATTTCTGTGGTACGGAAGCGGAGACCAATTTGCTTTGCACATTTTTAAGTTAATAAAATATTGTATTATTTAAAATTCCTTACTTTCCTCTGTGAATTAAATTCCGAGCTATTAGATTGGATAAAATGGGGTCAAGGCTTTCTCCGATGTTTTCAATCAATAGAGGTCGCCCATCACGTAGACATTCCTCTAAGATGTCCATTGTTTGATCTTGACCAAGACGAACCACGTTCAAATGATCACCATACTTATTTTTTATCCATTTTATACCTTGAAGCTGAAAATGAAATATTTAAAAGTTGGTGAAATACAAAAATCAAAATAAAAAAAGTCAAAGTCAAAAATCTTTGAGCTAATTTTAAAAGGATGAAAGATTGGTTATATTTCTGCACTTGTTCCTCTTCGATTTCAGTCTCGTATTAGAATCAGTTTTTTTCAATTTTGATGGTGATATTTCGTTTGTTCACACGGGGAAAATTGAGCCGTTTCACTTACTTTTAAATGATGAATCCAAACGGTACTGCCGTCATATGTTTCGGATGACTCGTTTTATTTATTTCTTTATTTATTTTTGTTTTTATTTATAGTAGGTACCTAGTGAGTTTTTTTGGGATTTGGCTGCAATTTTTATACAAAAATTTAATTTTTGTTTTTTTGGGATCGTAGATTACAGAGTATCTCTTGGTCCTTAACCTTTCAACCTTTTGAAAGGAAAAACGTTGAAATATGTTCTGAATGCCCTCAAAGCACCGATCCAGAAAAATGGACCTGGCGGTTTTAAGAAATTTCGAAACATCGATTATCCCGCATTTTCCAGTCATTTCGTAGGAAATTGCCGCATCTATCGTTGATAAAAGGCCCATTTCTGGTCACTGAACCTTGAATTAGTTTTTTGGAGGGACCTAAGTTAACGTTCTGCAAGTTCTCAAAGCACATATGAAAAAAAAACAAGCGGGAAAGCTCTAATACGTGGGTATTAGAGAAGCGCTCAGCGGTGAGCGCAATTTTAATGAGTCTCAGCTTTAATTTACTGCCTTTTAACTGAGTATGTTTAAATTTGCAATTATAAAATTAAGTAATTCTTAATATATGAATAAAACATCTAAAACGGTGCTTTGCCCGCCCCCACCAAAAAAAAACAATTCCAAGCTCCAAAAGAAAAAATAATGATCCATTGTTTAATTATTGGAATATTAATACATAAAAAATCCTTGATTTCTCATAAAAATAGAAAAAACTAATACGGCTAATAAAAAATAACTTTTCTAGAACACTGTATCAAAGATGAACTTATCACTTAACGAAACCAAATTAGGTGTTTTAATGCTGCCCTACTTGAACAAGTAATAAACAAGCAGTGAACTCCAACACAATGTGCTGATAAGGCGCGTCATTAACTCGCACATATCAACCCCTTTAGTTTTCATTTACAGAGATTTCAAAATAGGCAAGCACCACAACAAGAGAATTCACGATCCAACACTGCGAGGTCAACGACGCACCTTGGCAAGACCGTGTATTGTGAATGTAGAAAACCATTCGAACGAGTTTCAGTTTTTTGATCTGCCGCAAGAAAAATCTTATAAGATTCTTTGAAGAAAAGTGCTACGGAATAATTTAAGCAAAGAAAGGAAAAATTCTGTCGAACTCCTGAAAGATAAAGTCGATTTAAAGGTATTTTGGGGCTAAAATACCCAAATTATCGGTATTATAAATCCCACTATATTACTGAAAGGAAGTTCACTCGATATAAATGCAATTGCTTTAAATACTAGCCGTTCTGGGCGCGCTTCGCGCGCCCGTCACGTCTAGCCGGGGGGCTGCGCCCCCTGGACCCCCGGTCACTCGCTACGCGAGTGACATTCGGCTCGCTTCGCGAGCCGATTTTGTAGTGGTTGCGAATTTTTTATCACTTTATTAAGAAGATTTCATAAAAAACATTATTAAATTTTCACTCCACAATTAACTTGTAGAATAACAATGACGGGGCAAGAGATAGACTGTATCTTGAAATGGACGGTTCCCACTTAGCAGAAACAGCCAACACCACGAGTAAGTGAGGAACCATCTTTAGCCACTTTTTTTTTTACTTTTCTGAAAAATATTACTGAAATTTTAGTTGCGCTTCCTTAAATGATAAGTATTAATATAAATTTCCCTTTTTTACAGTGTTGTTAAAATAATAAAAAGTTACCCAGCGGGAAATTTCATTTATATTCCCGGTGGGCCTGCTACTCAAAATTTGATTTGCCGTTATTCAATTGAGCTGGGCCTAAGAAATCCCACAAAACCCATTAAATTTACATTGACAGGTCGAAAGTTCGTCTTATGACGCACAATGTTAAACAGCGAATTTATTGTGTCGCCAGACGACACGTCCTGCAATACGTCATCATTGAAGCTGGATTCATGCTTATTTTATCAAAAATATCCTCAGAGAACAAAGGATAGGAAAAGAAATATTAGAACAGAAAGGAAAAGAAAAGACAGAAAAACGCAGAAGAAATTCAAGAAAAGCACAGTATAACAGAGAAAAATATATAGAAAAATAACAAAGAAAATGACTCCACTAGGGTAATCTGAGCTCAGCTGCGTGTGAGCATGAGCAAGATAAAAAAACACCGAGGAGGTTTAAGAAAAACACAGCAGAGAACCAAGGAAAACACAGTAAAGCAGAGAAAAAGTACAGTCAAATAAATAAAGAAAATTACTATCGAAGAAATTCTAATCATTCGGAAAATAATTTGCTGGCGTAATCTATGCGTTGCGTGGGAGCATGAGCGAGATTTGTCATCAACTGACCGCTGGCCGCTAGGTATGTACCCTGGTACCTGGGTGGGCGAGCGACAATGCGTAAGCGGTGGCATGGTTCGATTGACAGAGGAAAGGGGAACGGTCAGACATAGGGGAAAGGTTCAGGCTGAACCGTTCAGCACAGCGCAGCGTCAGTCACCGGGTGGGGAAGAGAGGCGGGGAGGGGACACTTCCCCTCGAGTGAAATAGAAAAAGGCAGAATCCTTCGAAGTTTATATTAATGATGATGATGATGTCTTGATTTTGTTACTTTAAACGTCTTTTCATGGAAAGAAGTTCAACCATGTGTATGCTTTATTCATTCATGAATTGAAAGTAAGAAATCCACATCCCGAAAATCTACCGATTTGCCGTAAATAATCGCAGAAACTTGATGTACCTGGTCGAAGTACCCACTCGTTGAATTTACGAATCAATTTCGTGAGTGCACATATGCAAAAGTCAATATGCTATAGTCATTTTGGGTGCCTTCATTTTTCAAGAAACAATTACAAGTAATTTCAATCCCGAAGAACCATCAATTTTTCATATAAAATCGAAAAAATCAAAATATGTCCACTCCCTGACGTGAAAATTAGATTCTACGTGTGAAAATGCTTATGCATCGATATGCTGAACAGAATCCATGTCTATCTCAAAATTTTTCTCAGAGGTTTGTGTTATTATCAGCTTCCCTTTAAACCCCAGTTCAATGGCCGAATCGGCTGCCCAAAAAGCAAGCCATTTTTGATGGGTTCTATGAGAAATTCGTGATATTATCGGCTCTCAGGAAATCACCTCATGGTTATAACTGGTGGTATAAATGTTTGAGTGCTTAAAATGATCGTATATTTAAGGAACTAAGGCATTAAAGTATGGTGTCAATTTCTTTTTTAAAAGTTTTCAGCCGATTTTTATGAATGAGGTCTCTTTTTATTTGTGTTTTAACGGAGAGTAAGGAATAAATTGCTAAACACACGCGAAACAATTTTTTTTGAAAATTGGCTGAATCCTACCGTGACGGTGAAATGGTTAATCCAGCGTAAGTAATTGGGGTACGGGTCTAGGGCGCACCGGGACCCAAGGCGGCCCAAGGCCCATTGTTCTTCATGACACCGACGCAATGATCAGGAGCGTGGGGAACAGAGGGATAGGTGGATTCCTGTATAAGCCACGTTTAGCAAATGGTCTAATGAGTCTCAAGGCTCATCACAGATTGCACTTACGCTGCCCTGGCTAATGGAGGAGTGCTACCAAATTTTGAAAAGCATAACAGGGGTGTGGAGATCTGTCAAAGCAACGTTTTGAACGAAACGGAGGGAGTGAAATTCTCATTCGAAGAGTGCCGAATTGGTCAGCCATCCTCGAATCAGTTCGCTTGATTCTGCTTATATTTGCATATTTTAAATCAGCGGTGCGTATTCCTAGGCTTTTTTTAAAAAAAACCAAGTAACGTAGACTCTTGGTATTCACTGCACATAAACTAGAAAGCCCCAGAATGAAAAACAACTTTAAATTATAATTATTGACGGATACATACACTTTTTACATGCTTTGGAAAATCTCAGAAGTTCGCGGTAGTCACTTTTCGGTAAGGAACTAAGGGATTCGGTTATTGAATCGAGCAGGGTTCGAAACGATCGCAAAGGCGGTATACTACGTCTACGCGCCAACAATAAATAAATAATAAATAATAAAGTCTGGTAAAATATCATAAGAATCCGTAGATAAACAAACATATTACGGACTCAGAGGCCTGCGATAGTTAAGAGATTGAATTTAGGGGCCCATCTATATCAAGCCAGGCTGGTCTGGTGGTAAAGTACTGGACTTCGGATTGCAACTCCATCCCGAGGCGTGGGTTCTAATCCCGACTAGGACGGCGCGGGTTTTAAGGTAAGTCACAACTCTACGATGATCCACCATCTGATAGTAACCCATATGCACGTTCGAAAGAACATTAGTACCAAATACATCATCTAGAGAGCGCGCACTCTAGGGTGCAATTCTTGTGCAATATTTTCAAAACATTCTTATAATACTTTGACAATATTCAAGAAATATTTTTTAAACAAAATATGATGTTAACATTAACATATTTTAAAAATATTTTTAAAGGTTTCCCAAAATATTTTGTGAAAATATTAATTTCATATTTCAAAAATGTCTTAAAAATATTTGTTGTCTAACTGGGCTTGAATAGAGATGAAAGATTTGAGGATTTCTTTGCGAGGAAATGTAAAGACATTTAAAGAAATAATTAAGGATTAAAGGTATAGCTGAAAGACTTTGGAAGACTATTAAGTGCTGCTGAAATGAGGAGATAAAAGAGGAAAGTTGACAAATGAGTCGGAGTTCAGTGGTTTGCATACTAAGAATGCAGATCTTCATTATTCGAATATGCCACAGAGTAAAGTTCAAAACGTATTGAAAATCCCTGTTTAGCGATTAGTGGTATTAAGCAAGATGGACTACATTATCCGATATTTTCAGACATACCATAATGAACTCAAGTTAATGTCGATGTGCAAAATAGATAGTTCTTTTTGTTTTTCTGTTTCTGTTGTCATTTTGTTTCAGGTAATACCTACAATCCACTAAGAGCAAACAAAAATGGAAGTAAACCGAGCCTATCCATATCCTCAGCTCTCCCCTTCTGTCCACGTTGTGTTGTCCTGTATATCCTACATCTTATGCATGAGATCCTGTTTGAAACCCTGAGTGAATGTTCATCGCCTACTTGGCTGTATTATAACCGTCGCCACCCTCCGTTCATATGCAAATTAACAAGAGGATGAAAGACGATGATGAAAAGAAACGTTTAAGAAAAAAAATTGCCCTACGGCCAATTCATGCACCGCGTACCGGCGCCTCGCGCCGGCATATGGGGGGGGGGGGGTATCGCCCCCCATCATGGTGCGAGGATCGCATAAGACTTTCTCGCTTTTGCCGATTGACACTTTTCCTGGATTATTTAGAAAAATACTGCCAATTTCAAAAAATCATAAAGTTCAATTGGAATTTTGATCGAACGATGATAGTTCCGAAATATTTAATCAAACCACTGAACTATATCGTAAATCCCTTCACAATATGTGATGAATTCATACATTCAGAATGGATTTGTCAATATTATGAGGCATCTTCAAATAAATAATTCATTAATGATGCCTTCTCGTAAAGACGGCGATCCTTAAGAATCTTAGCTTTTCTATGATTCATTAGGACCTGTTAAAGCAAACTTCATTAAGTGTCCTTACTTTTCCTCACAACAAATTCTTTAAATCTTTCATCTCTATTCAAAAAAATTCTTAAAAGCATAAGTATATCATACATTTTGGATGATTTCCTTCCGCACCAAATTATGAATCAAATAAATAATAATTAATCGAGTGAGAATGTATGTAAAAATGCATATATGTTTAACTTACTTCTGTTCTTGCTGTTCGTGTTTCTGTTTCTGTTGTTATCTGGTTTCAGGTATCCTACTATCGACTAACAGCAAAAATAATGGAACTAAACCGAGCCTATCCATATCCTCTGCTGTCCCGTCCGTCATACGTTCTCCTGTCCATCCTGTGTTGTCCTGTATATCCTACATCCTATGCATGAAATTCTGTATGAAACCGTGACTGAATGCTCATCGCCTACTTCGCGGTATTCTAACCGTTACCACTCACCGTTGATATACAAATTAACAGGAATATGAGAGACGACGATGAAAAGAAACGCAAAAGAAGAAAATAATAGAAACAGAAGAAGAAGGCATTCAAGTTTATTTTCCTGTATCTCTAAACCGTCTAGAATAACGAGTAGAGCAGAGAGTACTTTAAAATTCACAAACACAAGGAAGCGTGCACCCACACTGGAACAACTTGGTTTCGTCGGGAATGATTATTCAGGAAGAATAAATAATCATCACCCGTGAACCTTTGATCGCTTAGGTGCCCAAATCAAATGATTAGAGTATAATTAAATTAAATGATGCTCGTTTTGAGCGGTTCTTCCTTCACTCTATAAACATTTAAAGTCTGATGTGAAAATCCTCATGGAATAAAACAACATCTTGGCTGAGGCACTTGATGACGTCATTCTTCTAAGTACCAACTTGTTCGAAAGATACCAAATGGCGGAAGCAGCTCTTGACAGAGCAATAGAGATAATATTAACAGCGTACAAGATACATGTCGACCGTAGAAGACATCGTTGGTTATAAGAAACAGAAGCAAGCTTTCCTCAACTTCAAACAATCTCTTGCTAAACGTGAGACAGAACAAGGTCCGAGAAAGAATAATGAATCATGAAATCAAAAAGGAACAACTGATCATGAATCCACCCAAATTCGACAAAGAACTGACAGATCTTAACAATCAAAATTACCTACCAATCGTGACTTATGACACTACACCAGAGGCACCCTTTACAAGTAATACCGACGGTCTCTGTGTAAAGGTACATTGCAGAATGCAACTCACATATACCCAACTAAATGGGTGAGCAACGTAACCAAAGCAATCGAAACAATGAATGAAGATCAAGAACGCCTTTGCTTAAACAAAAATAATGAAGTGAGAGTAGTAATGTTATGTTTGAGAAAGGAGCAGATTGGATCCGGAAATTTTTTGAGAAGGTGACAATAATCATTCTGTCAATGCTTATCCGAATCAAACAAATCAGAAATCGATTCACTCGCACACTGTAGGTACTCTTTTTCCCTTGCCTATGTTTTTATCCAATGGTTTTTCATATGGTTAAGGTTTTTAATGAGGCATAGTATTTTTTGTAAATAATGAAGTTCATAAAAACCAAATGTTCCCGAGTATTGAGAGGAATATAACATATGATGCGTTCAAAATTCATCAAATATTCAAACGTCACACATTTACAAATTGTCATGTTGAAAATAAGTCATAATTTAAGTAAATATTTGAAATTAAATATTCAGGCAACCTCAAGGGGGGGAACTTGTGAAAGCTAATTAAGCTTCAACCAGATATGTCTCCGTGGTAACAGAGTTCTATATACATCCGCATGGTAACGCTATAAACCCGTGTGAATAAAGTCATATCCACGGTATCATTATGAATATTATTATTATAAAGTTGAATAGTTATTCAATAGTTCTGATTGTTGCTAAATGTAAGCAACAGGATCTATAGGATTCATTGACTTCATAATAATAATTTAGATACGATTATATACAGGGTGTAGCAAAAGTCCATCCCACCCCTGCTAACTTTTGAACACATTGAGCTAGGGTAATGAAACTTTCGGAATGTTCCTATCTCAAAGGGATGTTCCTATCTTTTTTGGGGGGGGGGGGGGGGGGGGGTCAACATTTTGGCCCCCCCTCAGAGGGGGGCGGGGGGCCCCCAACATTTTTTTAAAAATGGCAACCTCTATCTTGTGGTACCTCATTCGAAAGAACATAAAAAACTAAGAGTTTTGGCGCAAACCGCAGATCAAAATCTTAAGTTTTGACCGAGTTATGAAAGGTCAAAGGTCAAATTTGATCTATTTTCAAAAAATCATAACTCCGATTCAAATTATCGTAAAGAATAAATAAAACGGGAAAATTTACCAAATTGTGTCCGCTTTTAAGTAAAAATTGCAGAAATCACTTCGATTTAATTTTAAGGGGGGGCTCGGACCCCCAAATACGTCAATTCAAAGGTCATTCAATTTTCCCGCGAAAGAAGCAAATTTCCCCTAGATTTGCACACATCATCTCAGTAAAGTCAAAATCAGTTCAACATTACGTTGGAAAGTCCCTAAATCTCGGGAAAAGTTAAAAAAAAACGAAATTTAAGGTGATTAAATTTGACCGTCTAAATTTCGTTTTATTTAACTTTTCCCGAGATTTGGGGACTGCCAACGTAATGTTGAAATGATTTTGACTTTACTGAGATGATGTGGAGGCAAATCTAGGGGAAATTGGCTTCTTAGGGACTTTCCAACGTAATGTTGAACTGATTTTGACTTTACTGAGATGATGTGTGCAAATCTAGGGGAAATTTGCTTCTTTCGCGGGAAAATTGAATGACCTTTGAATTGACGTATTTGGGGGTCCGAGCCCCCCCTTAAAATTAAATCGAAGTGATTTCTGCAATTTTTACTTAAAAGCGGACACAATTTGGTAAATTTTCCCGTTTTATTTTTTCTTTACGATAATTTGAATCGGAGTTATGATTTTTTGAAAATAGGTCAAATTTGACCTTTGACCTATCATAACTCGGTCAAAACTTAAGATTTTGATCTGCTGTTTGCGCCAAAATTCTTAGTTTTTTATGTTCTTTTGAATGAGGTATCACAAGACAGAGGTTGCCATTTGAAAAAGAAAGTTGGGGGCCCCCCGCGCCCCCCCCCCCTCTAAGGGGGGACCAAAATTTTGACCCCCCCCCCAAAAGATGGTCCTCTTTGAGATAGGAACATTCCGAAAGTTTCATTACCCTAGCTCAATTCGTTCAAAAGTTAGCAGGGGTGAGGCGGACTTTTGGTACACCCTGTATTATAATCTTTCCTTAAGCACGGTAAAAAGCTATCGAAAACCTACTTTGATGGGTAGAATCACTATTCGATGTTTAAGTAGTGTTAAAATAAAACCGATTATTCCGGGGCAATCAATCCCAAAGGACCCCGCACACCTCTTATGGGAAGCTGCACCATGACCGATTGCCTTCTGACTTATGTTTTTCAATTCTCCTTAAGATGCTGATCAAAATCTATAATTGCACCAACTTTCTACGATGCACCGTTTTCGCAAAAACGCAAAGAGAAGATTCAATTATTCGGCAACTATGAATGAAAAAGAACAAAGCATTTGAGAACAGGCCCGATGTAAATAAGGAAAAAACGTAGCGTGTGTCCGTCTTCTTATCTGTACCTGCCGACTCAGGGGCTGTCTCCCTCCCGCACTCGCCCGGTAAACGTTCAGACTTTCCTGTTCTTATGCTCCTCAAGAATCTGAAGGTCGGTCACTTTTTGTTGGTCGATCAAAACGGCCGGCCGGCGTGCGGAATCCGAGATAAGACTGCCGCTCGGTGCGGGAGTCCCCATGATTTCCTAGTTGAAACACAGCCGCTTTTCAATCGAGCACTGAAATGAGGAATCTTTCTGGCTTTTTATCATCAAATAATTGAATCTTCTCTTTGCGTTTTTGCGAAAACTGTGCATCGTAGAAAGTTGGCGCAATTATAACTTTTGATCAGCATCTTGAGGAGAATCGAAAAACATAAGTCAGAAGGCAATCGGTCATGGTGCAGTGTGCGGGGTCCTTTCAAAATTGTGGTCGAATCTCCTTGCTGGGAATGGTTCACCACCCGCCCGCCGACAGCGCCACCTCCTTAGCGCGTATCCCCGTAAGTCGAAACGGCAATAACAGAGAGCGCCACCTCCTTAGCTGCTCGTATCCCCGTGTTTTAATCAACAACAACATGAACAAATTGGAACAAGTTGTCTGTGATACGTAAACAAGTTCTCTTTTGTGTAATCATTAATCATTAAATCAGTCTTGTTCGTGCATTATTATTCTTTTATTTGTGTTCAGCACCTCATAAACAGGTACCAGGAATGATGGAATCCGCTGGGATTGTAAGTTCATTAACAACAAACATATTAGTCTCCAATTAAGATCTAAGCGTCAGTTCTAGTGTTAGCTTCGATGATTCACAGTATGTAAGTACCTATTTTGCTTGGTGAATACCTACGGTTTAATATTGAAGATTGTATATGATGCATTATAAAATGCATTAAAAATCCTAGGTTTCACCTGACTCAAAGCGTTTACTGCTAATACCCAGGAGCGTTCCGACTCATTTATCGGAGAATTGAGTAATTGTTATCGGCCCCTCTGCAATTATGAGATTAGCCCAAAGATCCTTTCGGAACTTAAATTAATGATCCAGGTGGTGATTTTGTGCTAACTTTCAAAGAATTAAAGGCATTTTTTTCAAAATCTACAGTCCGTCAAAGTGAGCTCTCCGTGTGATCAAAGTGCTTTCCTCGCTATATGACGCGTAACCTTTCAATTTTTAGTTTAGTCCAAAGCTCTCTGAGGAACTTATATTAATGACCCAGATGGCTCTCTTTTGCCAACTTTCAAAGAATTAAAGGCATTTTTTTAAAATTCACAGTCCCTGAAAATGAGCTGTTTGTGTGATGTCGCGGAGCAAAGTGCCCTACTTTTGTGCCTCGTAATCCCTTGAATTTTGAGTTTAGTCCAAAGATCTTTTAGGAACTTAAATTAAAGACCCAGGTGATGTGCTTGATGCCCACTATTAAAGATTTGGAGGCATTTATTAAAATTTACAGCCCTTCAAAATGAGCTTTCCGTGTGACTTTGCTAAAAATGGACCTTGGCCCCTAGCCCTACAAATTTTACTGAAGTGCATAAGGACACCATAAATATGGTGTTCTGTGCAAATTTTAAATGGAATCGAAGAGATAGATTCTAAGATATCGCTATAGACAGATTGGGGGACGCCGGACGGACGGACACACATTTTTTCAAGTACGGTTATTTTGACTCCTGGGACCTGAAAACGAAAAATGATGAAATTTCAACTTTTTTCCCCCTTGGAGGATGACAATACTATCTCTACCCCAGGGTAGCGAGAAAGTAAAAATAACTAACAAGGCCAGAGGAAGAAGGCATTCAAGTTTAACTTCCTGTATCTCTAATCCATCTAAAATGAGGAGTAGAGTAGAGAGTACTTTAACATCCACAAACACAAGGAAGCGTGCACCCACACTGCACAATTTTTTTTTTTTTTTTGGCCAAACAATTTTGTTTGGCCGCGAATGATTATTCAAAAAGTATAAAAAATCATCACCTTTGAACGCTTAGGTACCCAAATAAAATGATTAGATTATAATTCAAAACCCCAAAAAACTTTTAGATTCTAAGGGGTAAAGAATCCGGCCAAAGTCTTAAACTTATTGAACCAAATTTTCTTATTACTCGTAAAAGAAAATTAAAAATTATACTTTACTGAAAATCGAATGTGGGCCCCTTCATAAACGAGTGATACAACATTCACTGCATGTGTGTATGTGAACCTCTTGTAGTTTTGTAGGAGCCCAAGCGGTTCGCTCGCTCTTTGCAACAAACGCTACATTCGTGAATGGAAAGTCCTTGAAGGAGCACATAACGTCCTTTTTCTTTCTTTAACTTTTGCATTTTTTATTCAGAATCTTCGTAAAATCAAAAAGAAAAGTATGGACTGATCTGAGCCTTATATGTGCTCTAAAACAATATGAAATATTTTATCGCACAAAGTCGAACTGTAGATCGAATGTAGCCCCTTCATTTAGGAGTGATGCAACAGTCATGACGTGTAAGTATGTGTGGCCCTTGCAGGAGCCCCCTTCCTCACCTATTTGCATTTTTATCTAAAGTACAAAAAAAAAAAACGGTATGGATTGATATAAGCCTTCTGTGCTCCAAGATAATATGAAATATTTTATCGCACAAAGTCCAATATTTTTCGATTCAGGTCCTACAAATGCTTTTAAAAGAGCATGAAAAAAAAAAAAAAAATACTCAATCGGCTGGCGAAAGTCCAGTATTTTTCTTGAGAATAGTCTCCTCCTTCAATGAGTGATGCAAGTAATCATTAGTATTTGTCCCCTCTGCATGCTGGAAGATTGCTTTCAGTGTATTTTTTGAGCGTATCAGTCTTCCTTTGCTTTCTCCCAAAACTTATTTATTGTATAATATTTTGAATCTCAACTTATGATGCTGCAGTTTAATTTGCATGTAAATGGTAGCTATTATAACATTGTATCCCATACCACTGCATAATGAACTGATCGTCATGAAAAGGACTCCGGATTACCCAGATAATCATGGTTGAAAAGAGCGTTTTTATTTCTTACGCAGAGTAGAATAGGTAAGAGGGTTTTGACATGGATCCTCAGATATTTCTATGAAGCATTAATTTCAGTGACCTATCTTTTTTACGCATTTTTGCGGACACGTCAGTGATTCTTCAAAATTTAGCTGAGTCAAATAAAAAGGCTTCTGCAAGGGCTTTTCATAAAAAAATGTCGCAATTATTGCATCACTCATTGAAGGAGGAGACTATTCTCAAGAAAAATACTGGACTTTCGCCAGCCGATTGAGTATTTTTTTTTTTTTCATGCTCTTTTAAAAGCATTTGTAGGACCTGAATCGAAAAATATTGGACTTTGTGCGATAAAATATTTCATATTATCTTGGAGCACAGAAGGCTCATATCAATCCATACCGATTTTTTTTTTTGTACTTTAGATAAAAATGCAAATAGGTGAGGAAGGGGGCTCCTGCAAGGGCCACACATACTTACACGTCATGACTGTTGCATCACTCCTAAATGAAGGGGCTACATTCGATCTACAGTTCGACTTTGTGCGATAAAATATTTCATATTGTTTTAGAGCACATATAAGGCTCAGATCAGTCCATACTTTTCTTTTTGATTTTACGAAGATTCTGAATAAAAAATGCAAAAGTTAAAGAAAGAAAAAGGACGTTATGTGCTCCTTCAAGGACTTTCCATTCACGAATGTAGCGTTTGTTGCAAAGAGCGAGCGAACCGCTTGGGCTCCTACAAAACTACAAGAGGTTCACATACACACATGCATTGAATGTTGTATCACTCGTTTATGAAGGGGCCCACATTCGATTTTCAGTAAAGTATAATTTTTAATTTTCTTTTACAAGTAATAAGAAAATTTGGTTCAACAAGTTTAAGACTTTGGCCGGATTCTTTACCCCTTAGAATCTGAAAGTTTTTTGGGGTTTTTTGTAGTTTTTAGAAAGAAACAGATAAACTGTTAAATTGTTGGGAAAAAGGTGAACATCCGCACTGTTACTCAGTTATCCATTTTATTCTTTAAACTTCGTTAACAAAGTCAGCACAAAGGAAACGACGCCATGAGGCAGGTCGATCAAACATACATAAGGTTCCAAATTGGGCCACCAGAGGGCAGCATTTGCTAGGATATGACACAGCTTTAACACACCCCCTTAATCTAGTAATGGATTGTGTTTAATTTAAACTAAAAGGAGTTAATAGATACAAATTGGTTCAAAATTGAGTGAGTACATCAGTGCATGGCAGACGTATTGAAGAACAGAGTTTAGTGCAGCGAGTACTGACTCAGGAAAGAAAATACGAGAAAAAATGGATTCATTTCCACAAATTGACAAGACACGCCCCTTTAATCTAGCATTTGAGGAGAGAAAAAAAATGCTTGATTACACAAAAGGAAAATGTATTAAAAATAAAAGTATAGGAGCTTTATTTTAGGATCATGTTAGTCAGAATGCGATGCTGTGGAGCAGGCAACGCTTTGGTAAGCAGATCAGCAACTAATTCTGCGCTAGGAATGTATGCAATTTGAATTTGATTTTTTGCAACTGTGTGCCTGATAAAATGATATTTGATGCTGATATGTTTGGTTCGTTTATGAAACATTTCATTTTTGGTTATCTGTGAGCACTTTGGTTATCATTATTTAACACAATAGGGCGGTCAAAAGAAAAAAGTTCATTTAAAATATTTTTAAGAAAGATTGCCTCTTTGGCTGCTAGAGTCATAGCTACGCACTCAGCTTCTGTACTGCTTAAAGCAATACATTCTTGCTTTTTAGTTTCCCAGGAAATTGGGCCTTGAGCATACATGAAAACATTCCCGCTAAAAGATTTGCGGTCAAGGGCATTATTTCCCCAGTCTGAATCTGAGAATCCTGTCAATTGTCTGTACTTTTGGTGTAAATAATACTTCGGTCAATTGTTCCTTCAAGATATTTAAGAACGCGTTGGGCAGCTTTCCAATGCTAAAAGTTATAACAAGTATTAAACTGGCTTAAGTAGCTGCAGGTAAAAGCGATATCTGGCCTAGTGTTTACAGCTAAGTACATTAAAGATCCTATGAGGGATTGATACGGAACATCAGGTAAACTTACTTTGTTGGGTTCTAGGGACAACTTATGCTCCATAGGCGTTTTCATTGATTTTGCATCAGTCATGTTAAAGTGTTGAAGCAGATCTTTTATGAAAGGAGCTTGATTGATTTTGATCATGTTTTTCGACTGTTCAATGTTTAAACCTAAGCAGGACTTGGCCAGACCCAAGTCTTTGATACTGAAAGTCGTTTCTAAAGAGCCGTATGCAAAAACGACATTTTTCGCCCCCCCCCACTAAAACTAATTCAAACTTCGTCTATCAGTTACTAATACTGGAGCGCTTCTTTCTCCAAATTTTCAGACCCCCAAAAAATTTTGGGGGGGCGCTAGGGGAGGTGGGAGTCAAAACCTGTGACCCTCGATATCTTCCGAACGAAACAAGATATTGAGGCCCGGTTTGGACGAAAAATCGTCTAAAATTGCATACTTTAAGATTCTAGAGGTCAAAATCCCAAAATTAAATTTTTAACTTAACTTATGTGCTTTTTTCAGTTTTTGAGGAAAAACAATTTCTTTTAAACAGATTAAACTGAAATTTCACATTTTTTGATTTGAACCAAAACCAGTTTTTTAAATTGTTCGTCTTTTTTCGCATCCAACGAGTGGTCGTATATGCTGGGGAACCGAACGGTTTCGGAGTTATGGTCGATTGAAGTTTCCGCTCAACGCGCGCCGACCGATTTTCGCGCGCAAAAAAGTCGGACTTGACGGTTATTAAATCAGATTGAATGTTCAAACTGAGCAAAATGCATTATTAGGGACTCTTGAGGGTCGCTGAGTCCAGAAATTACAGATACTTCCAAAAAATTCACGTTTTTAAAATTACAGCTCCGTACAGGACCACTGAGCGGCCGGTCGGCGCTCAGTGGGCCTCTAAAATAGCGCTACGGAGCTGTAATTTTAAAAACGTGAATTTTTTTGGAAGTATCTGTAATTTTTGGACTCAGCGATCCTCAAGAGTCCCTAATAATGCATTTTGCTCAGTTTGAACATTAAATCTGGTTTAATAACAGTCAAATCCGACTTTTTTGCGCGCGAAAATCGGTCGGCGCGCGTTGAGCGGAAACTTCAATCGATCATATCTCCGAAACCGTTCGGTTCTCCAGCTTATACGACCACTCGTTGGATGCGAAAAAAGACGAACAATTTAAAAAACTGGTTTTGGTTCCAATCAAAAAATGTGAAATTTCAGTTTAATCTGTTTAAAAGAAATTGTTTTTCCTCAAAAACTGAAAAAAAGCACATAAGTTAAGTTAAAAATTTAATTTTGGGATTTTGACCTCTAGAATCTTAAAGTATGCAATTTTAGACGATTTTTCGTCCAAACCGGGCCTCAATATCTTGTTTCGTTCGGAAGATATCGAGGGTCACAGGTTTTGACTCCCACCTCCCCTAGCGCCCCCCCAAAATTTTTTGGGGGTCTGAAAATTTGAGGAAAGAAGCGCTCCAGTATTAGTAACTGATAGACGAAGTTTGAATTAGTTTTAGTGGGGGGGCGAAAAATGTCGTTTTTGCATACGGCTCTTTCTTTTTAATGAGCAAGTTTCCTGGTCATCATTGGAGAATGCAAGAAAATCATCAACATGAAGGGCAATTAACGTACAGGAATCATAATTTTTCATTTTGAAATATAAAAAAGGTTCCATAGTTCTGATTTGGTGTAACCAAATTCAGTTAGTTTTGAGACTACTTTCTCATTCCAAACTCTGGACGATTGCTTCAGGCCATAAAAGGCTTTCTTTAAGAGACAAACCTTGTTCCTGTCTCCTGAAACAAATCCTTCAGGTTGCTCCATGTAGATTACCTCTCTCAGGTCGCCATTCAAAAAGGCTCAATTAACATCTAACTGATGGACAGTTAGACCCAGCTGAGCTGATAGTGCAAATAACAATCTAAGGGAGGACTTATTAATAACAGGAGCGAAGGTGTCTGTGTAGTCTACGCCAAAACGTTGTGCAAAACCTTTGGCTACAAGCCTGGCTTTAAATTTCGAGAATTTCACATCAAGTCCTGAGTCTAAAAGCATGCAACGAGCTTTTTCAATGATTGTGCGGTTTGTCCGCTCAGAAACACCATTTTGAGCCGGTGTGTATGGAACAGTTCTTTTGCTGAAGATACCATTTTCTTTGAAAAATTTTTCAAAACATTTGTTGCAGTACTCTGTTCCATTGTCAGACCGTAATATCTTAATTTTACAATCAGACTGATTTCCAATCAAGGTCTTGAAATCTTTAAATTTGACAAACGCTTCATCTGTACGCTTCAACAAATAACCAAAAGTTTTGAGTGTCAAGTCGTCAGTAAACATCAGTAGGTATCGTGCTCCACCATGGGTTGAAGTCATCGGACCTGCAATGTCGGTGTGCACGATTTCCAATTTCTTGGTAGCGCGGGTACCTTTTCTGCACCTTGATGCAGGTTTATGGGTTAATTTCCCGCGGATGCAACATTCACACGGGATATCACCAGAGTTTGGGAAGTTTATACCAGTTGATAGCTGCCGCATGCGGTTTAGGCAACGACCATTCATGTGCCCAAGCCTACGATGCCAAATTTGCCTATCTACAGCAAGACTAGCAAATTGCAGAGTTGTTTTAGACGAAATTGCAGATGGACTTACTTCAGAACAATTCACTTGGAACTTGTAGAGTCCATTGACTTTTGGCACTTCCAGATCAGGTTTACCATTGATGCTGACTGCATTTTTGTCGTAGATTTTACAACAGCGATCTTCAAAGACAGCAATTAAATTTCTTACTGTTAGTTTTCCAACAGACAAAAGGTTGGTGGAGAACTTTGGGACCAAGAGACCGTCAGTGATGGTTCTTTGACCACAACCTTTGAGAATAAGATCTATGTTTCCTTTGCCGATACATTCTGCTGAATCCTGAGATGCCAGGTGGATATCTGTGCTGAAAGCATGGTTAACATTAGAGAAAATGTCTGTATTTCTGCACATGTGAGAACATGCGCTTGAATCAATAACCCATTCGTTTGATAAGAGGGCGTTAGCTGAAAAGGCGCTAGCGTACCAAAGTTTCTCACCGCTGCTTTTTTCGGATTTAGTGTTGTCGGTAACATTAGCTTCTTTGTCGCCATTGTTAGCCTTCTTGGCTTTCAAATTACGGCATTCAGAGGCAAAATGACCAGGTTTTTTGCAATAGTTACACTTTAATTTATGTTTTCCTTCTTTAGATTTGATTATTGTTGAATCAGACTGCTTCTGTTTGTCATGGGAAGATTTCTGTTTCATTTTGGAGTAAAAAGCTACAGTGTCTTCTGATATTTCTCTGTCGTTGAGGCGTAGTTCAACAGTGCACAAACGTTCAGTAAGCGTTTTGAGGGTTCGCTGTGCTTTTGGCATGGACTCCCATGCATTGACAAACTCAAAGTAGTCTGAAGGTAAGGTGTTCAAGACTCTATTGACAAAAAGTGAATCTGGTAATTTAACTTTATCTGTCTTCCATGTTTCATCTTGCAGTTCTATCCAAATGGATTCTAAACGTGAAATGTGTTTAGCGACACCGTCAGCTGGATTCATCGTTTTAACACTAAAAAGCTCATTGAACAAGCGATCTTGTCGTTGCTCAGATTTTTGTTCATAGACGCCGCATAATTTTGTCCTCATTTCTGAACTTTATGACACATGTCGATGAGTTGACGCACAGGCGCAGCCATGCTACTCACAATAATCTGTTGCGCTCCGTACTCTAATTTCTCATACCTTTCTAGTTCTAAGTCGTACTTAGCGACATCTTCAGCTTTGGCCGTAAGGTCTAACTCTCGGGGAGGTTTGACTTTCCCCTCGACAACACTCATTATGCCTTTGCTTTTTAGAAGGGTGAGGACTTGAAATTTCCAATCTACCCAATTCTTCTGGCCTTCCAACTTGTCTATCGTGTGCTTAAAAGATTCCACGATTCAGGTGACGCAGAATGGAGGCAGTAAAATAAACAAAAGAAGTGGCGGAAAAATGAATAAGAGTACTGAGTACCTGCTAAGGATTGCAAAATCTCATAAGGGTTCTTGAGGAGAGCAAGGTTGCAGCTTTGAGCTTAGAGGTTAGACTTGTAGGCTTGCAGCATACATTGTCGGGATACAGGCAATTTTACAGCGGACGTACCAATTAAGTTCGCACTTGATGGCATAAAAGATCATGCTGGATTGAAACATCAAAACACGGACTTGTTCAATACTTTCCACATACGGGAGCCGTTAATTTGTCATCGACAGAACGGGGATGAACGAAGCCGCGGAAAGCGAGAGCACGCACATTATTACGCGACCACGATACTATTAGCGAGGAGTCGGATCTGCTGAGCCCAGAACCTGTTAAATTGTGGGGAAAAAGGTGAACATCCGCACTGTTACTCAGTTATCCATTTTATTCTTTAAACTTCGTTAACAAAGTCAGCACAAAGGAAACGACGCCATGAGGCAGGTCGATCAAACATACATAAGGTTCCAAATTGGGCCACCAGAGGGCAGCATTTGCTAGGACATGACACAGCTTTAACATAAACTTCGGAAAACTTCTGAGAAGGCGACAACAATCATTCTGTCAATGCTTATCCAAATAAAATAAATCAGAAATCGATTAAATCGTACACTGCACTCTTTTCCCCTTGCCTATGTTTTTATCTAATGGTTTCTTATATGGTAAAGGTTTTTAATGAGACAGTATTTCCTGTAGATAATGAAGTTCATAAAAAAAAATGTTCCCAAAGTCCAATTCAAAGTCTCGCTTTACTTGAAGTATTGAGAAGAATACAGCAAATGATACGATAAATATTTATGTCATCAGATATTAGGACAATCGGAATTTGTTTACATTATAATTGAATTTCAATTTGACCCCGAAGCACCTCCTTGCGCAACGGTAGCGCTTCCGACTCATTTCAGGAGTGCCTGCAATTTTCCGCAGACGAGAAAAATCGCTACGGCGCGGCGTTGACCCCTAGCGTCGTGGCTTCAAGATCACAGCCAAGTGAAACATTAGGATGCACTATCTTAGAACGTCTGTAGGTAACTAAATTGTGACACTCATCGTAATTGTGACAACATCACCAGGATGGATGGAATTAATCGACTCCGCCAGTATCAACACCAGTACCAGCAAAACTAGAGGATCTAACAGTTTTGTCACTGAAATAAGGGCCCACAGAAAAGCGTTTTGAACTCTAATCTTTGTTGTATTTTGTTGCACTTTTAACCAAGGTTTTTGTAACATTTTTGATTTTCAAATTTTAAACTTCAATTAAATATTGAGCAAGCTCAACGGGGCTCAACAGGGGGGGGGGGGGGAGATTGTTGAGGCTCGGCAACATTGTCAACGAGTCCAGCTGATGCTATTTAACTATATTATGGGTTAATAATTCAGAGTTTTAAGAGAAACAGAGCGCCTCGGCAGTAAACGAAATAAATTGAATTTGATTAGTTGAATTTGTATTATTATTGTTATATTGTATTGTTATTGTTGAGCCCTAAGCTCAACAGATATCATGCTTTCAAGTTAACATATGTGGTTTTTTTCAGGTTTTGAGTTGAAACAGTTTCTTTTAATCCAAAAATTCACGAGGTACTCATTTTTTAATTTGAACCAAGTCCAGTTTTTTAAATTGTTCGTCTTTTTCCGCATGAGCGGCCGGTCGGTCAGCACTCGTTGGACCGCTCAAGTAGCGGTACGGAAAAAAGTGAATTTTTGGAAGTATCTGAAATTTTTGGACTCGGCGACCCTCAAGAATCCCTTAAAATTATTTGAAACGGTTTGAACATTTTATCTGATTTATTAACTACCAAATGTGGCTTTGGAACCATATTCTGGCGCGCGAAAGTCAGTCGGCGCACGTTGAGCGCAAACTTCCATTCGCTCAAAACTCCGGAATCGTTGATTTCCCTGATTTAATCGACCACTCGTCGGATGCGAAAACCAGCAGTAACTCCAGTGCACTGCCGCTGGAGAGCGGCTCTGGGCCGCTCAAATCCAAGACACTACTAGCCGTACACTACTATATAAACTACTAGCCGTGTTCAGCTCGCTGTGCGAGCTGTCACGCCAAGCCGGGGAGTGCCCCTGGACCCCCAGTTCCTCGCTTCGCGATGAACTTGCGACTCGTTCCGCGATCCGCCCCTCATAGCTATTAACTTTTAAAAGAACGAATTTACTTTTTTTAACGAAGTATGGTGAATAGTGGCGAATATGTTATCTTTGTCCCCTCATCCACAATCAGCAGACTTAGCATTTGAAGCCGTGGCCGCCGTCTTGGATTTTTAAATTTTGAAAATCTGACCAAAAATTCGAGTTTCCCGTTGAAAAATACCGTCGGATACCGAATGTCACGAAAATCGATCAAACAGGAGCCGACTTAGCATTTTCGGCCAAGGCCGCCATCTTGGATTTTGAAATTTTGAAAATCTGGCCGAAAACTCAAGTTTCCCGTTGAAAAATACAACCGTTTATCGAGTTTCACGAAAATTGAGCGAACAGGAGCCGACTTAGCTTTTTAGGACACGGCCGCCATCTTTGATTTTGAAATTTTAAAAATCTGACCAAAAATCCGAATTTCCCGTTGAAAAGTACCTCTGGATACCGAATTTCACGAAAATCGAGTGAACAGGACCCGACTTAGCATTTTAGGCATCATGGTGCGAGGATCGCACAACACTTTCTCACTTCTGCCGTAGTACAGTACAATCTATGCGCGGCGCAAGCGCCGCATAACGGCGCATCCATCTGTTGGTTTATTTATAGTATAAAAATTAGGTTCAATTTGTTTCTTCTTTATTTTATAAGATATGCAGTTATACTTTGTTGATTGGTTAATGTTTTGATTAAGTACAATATTTTTTATATTAATCAATTTAAATCTAGATCTATAAATTTAAATACAAAAATTATAATTTTTATCTATGGTTCAAGGATTTCTTTGGTTTAAGGTTTGGTTTATGGTTAAAGGATTTCGCCAGCATAGACACTTTTACTGGAATATTTAGAAAAATACTGCCAATTTCACAAAATTATAAAGTTTGATTGGAATTTTGATCGCAGGATAATAGTTATGACATTTTTATTCGAACCACTGAACTTTATTGTAAATATCTTCAAGATATGTGATGAATTCATATATTTGGACTAGACTTGTCGATATTATGAGGCATCTTCAATTAAATATGTAATTGATTAATGATGCCTCCTGTTAAAGACGGCGATCCGTAAAAATCCTAGCTTTTCTACGATTCATTAGGATCCATTAGATTCATTGGCATCATACTTCAGTTACGATTATATATTATAATCTTTCCTTAAGCACGGTCAAAAGCCATCAAAAATATTCTTTAATGGGTAGAATGATTTTTCGATGTTTAAATAGTCTTAAAACTAAACGGTTTTCGCTTAGCATCGCCCAAATTTTAAAGGGGTACGTGTAAAACGGGCCATTTCACGCTCGTGTCGGATACTATTGAAACTTGCCCTATTCATTCATCTAGCAATGCCCTATGTTTTCCCAAAGTTTCAAGTCCCCAAAAAATTTTGGGGGAAAGTGGCGGGGGGTCAAAGTTGAAAATCCGCTAAATTTTTGCGAATTTTTTACTCGAAAACTACTAAGTATTTTGAAGCGCGGTTTAAACGAGCGTTTTCAGCGTGAAAAGAGCTTTCAGAAAATTCATAATATCATAGGGTTTTGTCGACTTAAACTCGATTTATCGCCTCCGAAGCGCCGGAACGCTATAAAATGACCCGCTTTTTTGTCACGTTCGGGCCGATCCCCAAAATACTCCATTTTTAATTTCTTTGAAAAACCGATATGTTGTTCCTGACTCTCTGTGGCACCTTTATGTCTTTACCGTATCCTGGGGAAACGTTTTGTTTGCGAGTTATAAGCGGGGAAAGGAGCGAAGGTTGGGAAAATCGGCTATTTTAAACTGCGCGCGTCGCATGGGTTAGAAGGAGAACGCCCCCTCCTGCTCAGTTCGGTGAATCAGACTCCTCTGCCGACCTCGCATTGTTGCCACATGTGTCCTGATCCGTCACCGCGCGCAGTTTAAAATAGCCGAATAGCCGGTTTTTCAAAGAAATTAAAAACGGAGTATTTTGGGGATCGGCCCGAACGTGACAAAAAAGCGGGTCATTTTATAGCGTTCCGGCGCTTCGGAGGCGATAACTCAAGTTTAAGTCGACAAAACCCTATAATAATTTAGATTTTCTGAAAGCTCTTTTCACGCTGAAAACGCTCGTTGAAACTGCGCTTCAAAATACTTAGTAGTTTTCGAGTAAAAAATTCGCGAAAAAGCGGATTTTCATCTTTGACCCCCCGCCACTTTCCCCCAAACTTTTTTGGGGACTTAAAAATGTGGGAAAACATAGGGCATTGTTAGATGAATGAATAGGGCAAGTTTCAATGGTATCCGACACGAGCGTGAAATGGCCCGTTTTGCACGTACCCCTTTAGTGGGCAAATCTCCCTGCTGGAAATAGTTCACCACCCGCCCGCCGAGAACGCCATCTCCTTGCTTCTCGTATCCCCGTGTATCAACAAAAAAGCAGAGAGTATAGAAGGTTAGAGGTCCGACTGGATAGGGAAGAACTAGGGGGCTACGCCCCCTGGCCGCTACGCGGCCCAACCCCCTGAAGGCGCTCCGCGCCATCAATGGGCCGCTTCGCGGCCCTATTTTTACCCTTTTATCAGTGTTAGTTTTATTTTCCCCCTAAAAAATTACGATATGAAGTATACTTTAATTTTAACTGCTTTCACTGCTGAGTGTGATCTTCTGATGAGGTCTAATAAGGCCCAAACCGGTAAAGATCTCTCGGCGTGACTCCAACTTAATATTCCATTGCAAACTGCCTGAGCTGAACACTCTCCCCCCTCAGTTTCATACTGGTGCGCATTAGAGTTCTAAAATTTATTTTTGACTCTAATTTTAATTTTTGGTATTTCTTGGCTTTGTTTCCCCGCGAAATGGTGTGGACCCAGCACCATTTCTCCACCTTGTTACATACAGTTTCGGGCCACTTTTAGGTTTAATTTTTTTAATTTGTACGCACACTTCGGGGTATGTGTTTCTCTCGTTCGAGAGCGGGCGGTTGCGTCTAGATGCGTTCGCATCTCCAACCAGTCCGATAATCATTTTTCTCGGGTTTCCTTGTTTTGTTATGAGAGTTGTTCAGCAGCGACGGTAGATGGCGCGAGGATCACACTTTTGTGTCATGCCTCGGGTCATATCCATGACGGCGTTTTTATGCCGTCTTGGATTTTGCGGCATGTTAAGTTGGGTTCACTGCTGAGTGTGATCTTCGGATGAGGTCTAATAAGGCCCAAACCGGTAAAGATCTCTCGGCGTGACTCCAACTTAATATTCCATTGCAAACTGCCTGAGCTGAACACTCTCCCCCCTCAGTTTCATACTGGTGCGCATTAGAGTTCTAAAATTTATTTTTGACTCTAATTTTAATTTTTGGTATTTCTTGGCTTTGTTTCCCCGCGAAATGGTGTGGACCCAGCACCATTTCTCCACCTTGTTACATACAGTTTCGGGCCACTTTTAGGTTTAATTTTTTTAATTTAATTTTAAACTTTATTTAAAATTACTTTAAAATTAAAAGGGCGCGTTTTGGAATGACTGCTTGATGAAATATTGCAGTAAAACAATGAACAATGATAGTCAAGTAATATTTAGAATTTCATAATTAGGAGATCGAACCCACACCGAGTTCAAAGTGGTCGCATTCGACGTCTTAAACGACTCGACCTCCGCTCGACGTGAGGTTGACGGCGCGAATCTTGTTTAGATAAGTGTAGAGCCGATGCGCAGGCTACACAGCTACTGCGCAACCTCCTCGACCACTGCGCATCCTCCCGCGCATAGCGGTAGCAGTACCGGAGCATTCTGTAAACTCACTCACTTTTATAACGTGATTTTAAAAAAACCTGGGTCCTTTTTCCAAAATCTGATTACAGCGGGCTCATCTAGGGCCTATTGCCTGTCGATTTACGCAAAAATCATGGAAATCGACCCGATAGAACGCTCAAACGAACTATGACAAAAAGTATAAATTTACATTGTTTAAATGGGAGAATTCGCAACTTTACCACGTAATATAAAAAAACCTGGGTCATATTTTGAAAATTTGAAAAGAGTTGGCTTATCTAGAGACAATTGCCCGTCGATCGCCGCAAAAATCATGAAAATCGGCCCGGTAGAACGCTGGAACTAAGCGTTACCAGTTTCGCA
The DNA here is from genome assembly GCF_918797505.1 of Bemisia tabaci. NCBI lineage: Eukaryota > Metazoa > Arthropoda > Insecta > Hemiptera > Aleyrodidae > Bemisia > Bemisia tabaci. The sequence continues at coordinate 40,477,287 of NC_092794.1, read as the reverse complement.
AAATTAGGAGGTCTTGGAGCTTATAGTATAGATTGAAACTGAAGTTGAGCCGCGAGCAAGCAGTTGCGTGAGAGTGCGCGATGAGCGGGATTCCGATACCGAGGTGGTCCGGCAGGAACATTCCCGCCGCTAGTCACTGGAAAACAATAGAAAATAGTAGTTACGTACGTTGCCAACGAGCGCGCTGCGAGCGCTCCTGTTTCAATTACCTAGCATTGAGTCGGGCCTCTAACCTTCTATACTCTCTGCAACAACGTCAACAAACCTGGACGGGTTACAACGCGCTTTATTAACAATCATTAAATCAATCATGTTTGTGCAGTATTATTACATTATATTTAAGTTCAGTACCTCGTAAAAAGGAACCGCGAAAGGTGGAATCTGCCGGGATTCTAAATTCATTAACAACAAACATCTAAGTTTCAAATCAAGATCTAAGTGTCAGGTGGCGTTAGCTTCGATGATTCATAGTATGTAATGTTAGTACCTAATTAGTTGTCTAATTTTGCTTGGTGAATACAGACCTACGGAGTAATTTTGGAGATAGTATATGATGCATTATATAATGCATTTGAATTCCTAGGTTTCACCTGACTCAAAGCGTTTGCTGCTAATATCTAGAAGCCTTCCGACTCATTCATCGGAGAATTGAGCGTTTCCTATCGGCCCCTCTGCAATTATGGCATTAGTCCAAAGATCCTTTAGGAACTTAAATTAATGACTCAGATGGTGCTTTTGAGCCAACTTTCAAAGAATTAAAGGCATTTTTTTCAAAATCTACAGTCCGTCAAAGTGAGCTCTCCGTGTGACCGAAGTGCTCTCTTCGCTATATCGTCACCTTCGAGGCAAAGTATCACAAGCGCCATACGACGTTTAAAAGTTTCCGCCGCCATTTTATTTCTTTACTGAGAAATTGTTGTTTGAATCTGTTTGGAAATTTCACTAAATTTTATCGGCAGCACAAAGAAATAACGCAGGGGATCTGTCTGTGGATCTGGGGTTTGACGCTCCCCCGTACCCGAGTTAGCCGGCAAATTGCTAGAGATAGTCGGCTACCCTTCGACCCCGTAGACTGCCACCTCGGTGACTTTCTCGGGTTTCCTCCTCCCGCCTTTTGGCGGGATAGGCATCCCCTGATGTTGCCGCTCCACTGTGCCTGCGTCCTCGGTCGTTAGCCCACATCCTGTCGCGGCGGCAACGCGGCGGCAGATCAAGCGGGATCGTTGACGTGTCTGGTTTCGTGATTCCCGCGCCCCCCAGGATCCCGGAATGCGGACCTTGAGTCCGCGCATCCGGCCCTGGTGGTTGGCGGGGGCTGAAAGCGGGCCGGACCGGAGGAGCAAGTCAAAGTTGACTAGTGCTTCGGATGGGGTTGGCCGGCCGCGTCGCTCGCTACTCGTAGGGAGGGGCGCTGCGAAGTCTGAGTCCCATGGGTGCAGTGGGTAGGACTCGGAGCGCCGGCGTAACACAGGACTCCTTGGAGTCCTGGCCGGGTGCCACCTGGAATCCCCCACACATCCACGGGAGGTAACCTTTCCGCTTCAGAGGCTCCAGTGCTGACGGACCCCTCGGGGTACGGATTCCCATCCTCAGAGCTGCTGGGAGGTTTAAATCCCTCCTGGCGGGGGTTAGGTACTCCGGAGGCAACGGGGTGCTCCTATGAGGGTGGGGTCCGGCTGGACACTGCTGCGGGGGGCCCTCTCGCCTGACGAGGTAATGGCCGTAGGCTGACCGTTGGGTGGGAATTAAACTCGGACAAAAGGGGATGCGTAGTGCGGATGCATCTCAAGGGGAGTGTCGTTAGTGTTTGGCGGGCCTACCGTCATAGGCCAAACCCACATAACCATTCACACTCCCGGACCGAGGTCCCCGGACAGCGATGCCCGGGGACGTTCCACTCGGACCGGGCCGCGATTGGTATCTGGTACCTGGGAGTGGGCCTGGAAAACCCCCCCGGGGCTCGCCGGATCTGGGGGCACTTCGGTTCCCCCTCAATCCAGTGCGGGAGAAAGCAGATTTTCACTTCCGTTTAAACAAAAAAAAAAAAAAAAAAAAAGCACAAAGAAAATTCAGTGAAATTTTCGGACAGCTTCGTGGAACAATTTCTCTGTAAAAAAATAAAATGGCGGCGGAAATTTTTAAACGTCGCATGGCGCTTGTGATACTTTGCCTGGAAGGTGACGATATGGCGCGTAACCCTTCAATTCTTAGTTTAGTCCAAAGACCTCATAGGAACTTAAATTAATGAGTCAAGTGGTGCTTTTATACTAACTTTTAAAGAATTAAAGGCATTTTTTAAAATTTACAGACCTTCAAAATGAGCTGTTTGTGTGATGTTGCGGCGCAAAGTGCCCTACTATTGTGCTTCGTATCCCTTGAATTTTGAGTTTAGTCCAAAGATCTTTTAGGAACTTAAATTAATGACCCAGGTGATGTGCTTGATGCCCATTGTTAAAGAATTAAAGGCATTTTTCAAAATTTACACTCTTTCAAAATGAGCTTTCCGTGTGATTTTGCTAAAAATGGACAATTTAGCGTAGCCCACCCAAATTTTAGCGTAAACCAAAATCGTTTGACGTGCATAAGGAGACCAAAGATATGGTGTTCTGTGCAAATTTTGAATGAAATCGAACAGATAGATTCTGAGATACCGCTATACACAGATTTTGGGGACGTCGGACGGACGGACGAACATTTTTTCAAGTATGGTTATTTTGACTCCTTGGACCTTAAAACGTCTAGAAATGATGGAACTTCAACTTTTTTTTTCTTTTCTTGGAGGATGACAATACTTCCTCTTTACCCTAGGGGAGCGAGAAAGTAAAAACTGATTTTGGTTCAAATAAAAAAAAATTAGTACCTTGTGATTTTTTTGTTCAGGAGAAATTTTCTCGACGCAAAAACTAAAAAAAGCACATATATGTTAAATTGAAAATGTGATATCGGTATTTTGACCTCGAGAATCTATAAGTATGCAATTTTAGACGATTTTTCGTCGGAACTGGACCTCGATATCTTTCCTCGTTCGAGAGATATCGAATTTCACAGGTTTTGACTTCCACCCCCTCCCCCTCCTAGCGCCTCCGATTAAAATTTGGGAAAAGAAGCGCTCAAGTATGAGTAATTGATCGACCAAAATTGAAGAAATTCCGGAGGGGGGGGGCGAAAAAAGCCGTTTTTGCATCAATTGCTCTTAGAGTAAAAACCACCCAGTATTCTTGCATTGAGATGAAAGCAGTTAAGATGAATCTTCAGCTGTAGTTCCGAAAAAATCCACCACGTCGCGCTGCTACAATCCATCGCCGAAATCAGCGATTACTTAAATAACACAATAGATATATTAAATTCTAAGACTCATAAGTTCTAGCAGCATACATCTGGAATGCTTAGAAACAAACGCGAGATTTGAAAGTTTAATAATTAAAGCTATGACTTGATCCCAGTTTCTCTTATGGGATATCTGTAAGTGCGAGAGAGATAGCTCACGGTGGGAGAGAGATATCTGCAACTACTGAGAGCGATCAATCGCGATTGGTTGCATCAAGGTCATCATTCTTCACCCTACTATTTCCTAGGATGAAGTTTCAAAGCTTTAGAAGTTACTTTTCACGTCTTTTTCAGTGTCAATAGGAAGAAGAATGTTATGGCTAGAACTTATGACTCTTCGATTTTAACAGAAATTCTTTCAACTTTCATAAAAGCTCAAGGACTCATGTGGGGCTGTACGGATTCTAGTAACGTAGACCAAAAAATCAAAACACAGCGGTGGCGCTCCCTCCGCGGAAAAATTTCTTACTACGCACCGCTGTAGATTCACCTTCGGTCCCATCGACGATATCGTAATCAACAATGGATAGCTTACTGAGCTTCATGAATTCACCTTGGTAACTAATATAATTCACTTGTTCACCTGAGGATCGATCAATAGCGGCCACTTTTCAGAGTTTATTACGATGACGGCATTTTCTGCAGACATTCGATCATTGGGAAGACCTTCATTATTCCAGGAGGCTATCATTGCCGAGTCTGCTAAAATGTTCAAAGGTTCAACAAAAGGTGTCAAGGGTATTTCCGGCTGAAATTATAGATTAGTGGATTAAAATCAGACTCTATAATCAATTTTTTCCTGAGTTTACTGTTCATACAAGCTTCCATTTAAACCTTAGTCCGATGGTCAAATTGACTACCGTCAATCGGGGCTATTTGGAAATTAATTGCAGTTTTTTAGAAATCCAAACTAATTTCAAAACAGTACACTGAAAAAAAATGAAGTTGATTCAACATTCTGGATGCAAAAAAGTGTGCGAGAACTCACAAAATGCTGAATTACCCGCCACGGCAGTTAATTTTACGTCTTGATATCGCTAAACTAACTGCTGTAGCAGTTAATTTAGCATTTTGTAAGCTCTCGCACACTTTTTTCACATCCAGAATGTTAAATCAACTTCACTTTTTCTCAGTGTGTAGGGCATTTTGGAAAGTTCTGACCCCAAAGCATAAGGATTAGACTTATTTGACTTAGTTGACTTATTTGACCTCCCTTTTTTTCGGGGGGGGGGGGGGGTAAACAAATTTGAAAGATTTTTCCGAAATTGCCCCTTGATGGGGGTAATTTGGGAAATAGCACTAAAGCCATATGTTATGAGCTGGTATCAAATAAACTCATACAGAGGGCTATTTGGGAAGGTAAACCAAATTTTTAAAAAATGTATTTGGGTACAAAAACTGAAAAAAATCATGAAAATATATAATTTTTTTATAAAGTAACGCAGGGCATTGACAAAATTTGAAATCCCTCAAGAAAATGTATATTAAGTTCCTGAAAATATCTTCGAATATCTAAAATGAATAAACAAATGAATGATAAGATTCCATGCTCTTCGAAACGTTTCTAAATGGCTCCTTGGCTTCCATTTGATTTCTCACTTCGCACAGGGTCTATACTTCCCAAATTGCCCCAACACAGAAAAAATCTATTAACTCCTGAAGAATTCATGTAAAAATCTGAAATTTTCAGGATATGATCTTGACTATGATAGTAAATGACTGGAAAAATCAAAATTGCCAAATGAATCAGTCGGTCCGGCTGGGATGCAAGAGTTGGACATAACCTCAAAGGATCACGAAATGTAGTGATAAACAATATTGTTATACTAGCACATGAAAACATCGGATTCGTTATTTGGCGACGTAGAAGTACTCTCGAACAAAGACATTGAGTCACGTAGGCCGTGCATCCTGTGTTGCGGAAAGGCGAGGCAACTTTTAGAAATTTGCATGTGATGAATGGTGGCGCCGACCCGCATCGATGAGGTCGTGTGTCCCAATTGCGCACATCTGCGCATGCGCAGTAGCGGCTCCAGTGAATTTTTGTCGGATTGTGAGGTTTATTTCCTCGGCTAATAATTAGTTCGGAAAAACGAAACAATGCTATTCTGGTAGAAAATTATGTGTTCTAAAACTTTTCTTCTTAGGAATTTTCTCTTAAAATGGACTCTAAACGAGATATTCGTGAAAAACCGAGCTCAGGCATGAATTTTCCATTGCCTCTCTGCAGTCTCTTCGAGTGCTTGGGACACACACTCTCTCCCCTTCCCCGCCCGCCCATCATGGGGCTCCGAGAGACTTTCCTCGCTCCGCCAGTTCTAAACCGAGCCGGACGCACGGTCTACGCGATTTAATGTCTTTGCTAGAATTAATGCAGATAGCGCCACCATACGCGAATAGTTTTATGAGATAGATGGAGTCCACAGCATTGCCAACAATTAATTTTATCCGCTAATTCCCAAATAGACCCGCATTTCCCAAATAGCCCCGACTGACGGTACCTAGAAAGGGGCGTAAATATTAGGAAGCTCTCTCCAGCATAGTGAAAAAATTAAACTCAAACGGTCCGATTTAATCACCCTATCCACCCCCCCCCCCCCATTTTGCCCTAAATTTGTGAACTTGAGAACCTAATGTTGAATTTATTTTGATCTTGTAGAGAAATTGTTGGGAACAATCAGCTCGTTTCGAAGGGACATTGCGTGAATTAAGTACTGACGTATTTGAGGGCCCGGAACCCCTTTAAAAATTAGTTTGAAGTGATTTCTAAGATTTTCACTGGAAAATGCTTCAAAATGTGGCAAACCTTTCAGTTTTCAGTTTTCAGTTTTTCAGTTTTTTCAGTTATACTATGATACTTTAAACCGGAGTTATGACTTCTTGAAAATACGTCAAATTTGACCTTTGATCTATCATAACTCGGTCAAACATTTGGATACCTATTCATCTGCGGTTGGCGCCAAAATGATGCACTACCGGCTTTAAAACCAGCCTGTTCTTCCGCTTCCTGGTCGCTCCAAACCTCTTCGACCTTTGCTTTGAAAATTTTACCGTAGACCTCATTCAAGGTTCCTGTGACCGATATACCTCTGCAGTTATCACAATCTTGCTTAGGGTAGGTGGGGGTAAGAGTACGCACGGGGTAAAAGTACGCACCGCACTTTTTTCGCGCACATTGTTTGAATTTATGATGGCACCGGGTGTTGGTTGTTGGCAACATTGAGTCTCACTTGTTGAAGAAGTTTTGTGCAAAGTGGATGTGTTTTGACGGAATTATAAGGCAAGTTCACTTTTCATGCAAAAAAGGTCGATTTTTTTAGTAGTTGTATTGTCTGTTGTGAGTAAAATAGTTGATGGAGAAAATCTGACAGGCACTGTATCAAAGTGTTATAGTGTTGGCTATAATAATCCGTGGTTGTTTTCACACCTTGCACCTTGGGCTCAAAGTTTTAGTTTATGTTGTCCAATGTTTACAAATCGGGCAAGAGTATACGCGCCCAAAAGTGTGGTGTGGTGGGGGAGGGGGGTATAGGAACTTCAAAATAGAAGATGTAGGCAACTTACTAAGTATCCTAATAAATTTTTATGTTCCTTTGTTTAATTTGGGCAATTCAACTTTTATTTTCCTGTTTAAAAAAATTGACTTCGAAACATTTTTGGGAGCTTGTGGAGATTGAATTATTTTTTTTTTTTCACAGTAAAAGTGATAAGGCACTATTGGCACCCTTTGACACCAGTTTCAATCGTTTCCCGGGATTTAATAGCGACTTGGAGCCCAGGAAATGTTTTTAAAAGAAACATTTCACCTGCGTACACATTTTCAATTTTTTTCAACAAATTCGTCACGGCCTTGGATTTTATTTCTAAATTCGGACAACGCAGGGCATTTGTGCGCGAGAGCTTGCAGTAGGTGCCTGACCACTTTTCCCGCCTTAAAAGTCGATTCGGTCACGAAAATACGGGAAAAACCAAAAAATGCGTACTCTTGCCCCCACCTACCCTACTGCCTTTCTTATGACTGGTAATAATCCAAGATTTCTTTCACTCCTATGGAATTTTCTCCGGTTGCTGATTGTCGCCTTGATCGTTCTGCGACACCCAAGCGGGAAAGGCTACATCCGCTTTGAGGAAATAGTGGCCAATACCGCCAGAGTGTCCTCTTCATACTTTCATTTGCTAGATCTTTAGGTTTGTGGCCTGTTTAACGAGCACGTAGTCAATGATAGATCTTAAGCCGCGGGGAGATTGGTTCCAAGTATACATATTTGTGAATATCCATGTGTTGGTTGAACCCATTCAATAGGTACTTTTAATTCTCTCTGCTCGCAAACGTCGACGATGCGGCTTCCATTGTCGTTCACCGTAACTTCCCAAAGTCATTGAATCACGTTGACCGTGCGTCCGGCTCCGTTTACTGCAGTTGAGCGAGACAAGTCTCTCGAAACTCCATGATAGGCGGGCGGGGAAGGGGAAGGAGCGTGTGCCCCAAGCACCCGAACAGACTGCAGAGAGGCAATGGAGGATTCATTCGCGCGCTCGGTTCTTCAAGAATATCTCGTTTAGAGTCCATTTACAGACAAAATTCCCAAGAAGAAAAGTCTTACAACATATAATTTTACAACCGAATAGCAATGTTTCATTTTTCCGAACTACTTATTAACCGAGAAAAAAAGCCTCACAATCCGACAAAAATTCACTGGAGCCGCTACTGCGCAAGCGCAGATGTGCGCAATTCGGACACACGAACTTATCGATGCGGGTCGGTGCTACCACTCATCGGCACGCGAATTTTTAAATGTTGCCTCGCCTTCCGTAACACAGGATGCACGGTCTACGTGATTCAATGTTTTGGTAACTTCCTTAAACGGTCCGACGATTTTATTGTTCACGCGCGATCCCGTTTTCCCATTCAGATTTCCCAACACAAGGACTTCTCTCCCAGGTTCTACCTCCGCTACCTCCTCGTCCAGTGCTTCAAAAAACTGATCCTTAAGTGCATTGGTAGCATCATCTTGAATCCATATACTCCCAAAACAGTGACTCTGTGACCGTGCATTGTTAGATTCATCTTATTCATGCGAGCTTTGATGGCCTCCCAGTTCTTACCATTTTCCGAAATTCTTTGCGGATCAGAATTGCGACGCCCTGTTGTGCACGCTGATGTTTTGGTACCCCACTGTGGAATAAATCATAGTCTCCAAAGCTGTCTCATCCGGTTTGTCTATAGGAAAATTGGAATCTGCCGCAAAATTAAGGAATCTGGATTACGAATTACGAAACCTGAGGGTGGAGTAAATATGATGATTCCTTTCTTATTATTTTCTCAAAAACGCTTTAATAAGTTTACGGTCGAGTTAAAACGTAGGAAGTAGGAGGTACGTTTTGAAAAACTTGAGCACTTTGGTAAACGTGGGTAGGTAAAAATTTTCCTCTCAGAATTACACCAAGCAGCTTACCTACTAAAGTGTTAGGCAGTAATAGTGACAGAATATACTCATACACTTACCTTCAACTTTTTCAGGAAGGGAAGCCAGTGACTCTTTAATAATTTCTCCCGGTATGCTCGAGTGAAACATCCAACGTAAGATATAAATGCTGTTACCAACAGGATGTCTCCAGGTAAGGTAAATGCGTTTTTCTGAAAGCTAAAATCAGTGAATTTGCTATAAAGCTTTTATGTAAAAAATGAAGGTAATCACGCGTAAGTTTCCGATTCTCGGAAAAACAGGGAGCCTCATTAAAATAATGAGGCTCCCACCGCTGAAGATGCCAGATCCGAAACATCCCACCGTGAGACCAATATAAGTTGTGCAATACCTACCTATTTTTAAAATGACGTTGGTAAAGCTTAATGAAGCTAGAAAGCTCTATCATTCCTTCTTTAAGGAAAACCAACTTTTCCGCAATCTGATCAAAAATGGCTTGCTGTGGGGTTTTCATATGGAATATACACTCTTCGGTATATGAAGGGACTTCCCGAAAGTATATTTCAAACAAGGAAAAAAAGAGAAAAAAAACTCGTCTCAATGTCCACTGTGTCAGTCTTGTCCAAAGATAGGATAAACTGAGCGACAGTCTCAAGAAAGTGGTTTGATTATGCCTAAGGTTGTATGTACAGTTGAGCCAAAAGATACCTAATTGAACCTTTTCAGATTTAAGCCTTCGAATATAACTTCCGGTTCAAAATTCCCTTTAACCTCCTCTGGAATTTGAAAAAATAGCCTTAAAAACATGAAAAAAACACAAGTTTCTTATTTCCGTAGTGTAATTACCGGTAGATACACGGCAAGAAACGGGATTGAAAAACGTTTTTCCTTGATATCTCGAAATTACTATAAAATGGAGTTACGTGCCTTTCAGCTGTAGGGCACTGACATATACCTTTTGTTTCGTGCTATCCAAGACTTACGCGCATAAAATGTTTAACAAATCAATATACAGCCCAAACATTTACAGGGATAGGCTACCATGATACCTATATTATGAACATTATAACGACTGCATGTTGATATCTTTTTGATTTATTCGTAGTACAACTGAATTTTTTACTTTTTTTATTGAAAGTTTTTCGTTCATACTTGCCATGTTGAGATGTGTTTAATCATGCGATTGATCGTACCACAACAAAAATTTGAATTACGATTTATTGACTTGAATCTTCACTTCCATTTTGTCTCGTTATCAGGTATGCGTATCCAGTATGGGATCTCTTTGAATTAATAGCTGGTGGAATTTTGTGGAATATGAGATAATTTACAGTAAAAAAATGAATGTTAACGTACGTGGTAACGCTTTCTCGCCACCTCACATTCTCAGAGGCAAGTCCATTCACTAGTCTGTTGGCTAGATCAATTTTTTCTGAGCATTCATCAGCCTGGGCTTGGCAAACAAGCTTTTCATTCACCGCAGTTTCAAATTTATTAGTCAGATCTTGTAATTTTGCCTCGAGAGCCTGAAAAAATATGAGTAAGTGCTTTACAATATAGTGATCTGAGGGTCATCCCAAAAGTCTTGCGCGTTTTGATTTCATTTCATAAGTATTAAAGATAGGGAAAATCCGATTTAACGTGCGCATGACACATCATATTTTCAGCTCTAATTTAAGCCCAAGCTTTTAAAAATCAGATGAACGGGATGCTCAGAAGGTCACCTATCCCGCGCCGCATTCGATGCGTATTCCGCTACCTCCAGCTTCAGGCGCACGGTTTCCGTGATAAGTAAGATGTGCGTACGATCTCGGCCACTCCGATCCAATCGCATTGAAATCCTTATCAATATTTTTTACCCAGTCGTTTGTACTTTCACGGGTTTAGCAATCCTGCGGGTCCCAGCTGGTAGCCCCCCTAGCGAAAATATTACCTTGCGGTGAGCTAACCATTTACTTGCGGCAAGGTATCGGCCTTGCCATCCTCTCCGAACCCTATCCGAGTCCTCGCCGGGTCAGTTCGTGGAACTTAACGACTGGGAGTAATTATGCATGGCAACGTTGGAGACGAAAATCCTACCCAACACGGGGTATTTTCCGATCCTGAGTCGCCTTTTTCAAGCCCTGTATCTGGATTTGGGTCTACAGTATTGTCATATGGTTTTATTCTCGGTCGTCGAGTTCCTTGAACTGGCTCGGCTAGGGCTCGGAGAGGATGGCAAGGCCGATACCTTGCCGCAAGGTGATGGTTAGCTCAACGCAAGGTAATATTTACGCTAGGTGCCCTGCCTCAAAGGAGGTGGGTAGGCACAGCTATAGTTGTGGTGAAAGCAACCTTCCTAGGCTAGGAGAGGCAACTCCGGAATCAAACCATGACCCTCCAGGTTGGGGGTTGGGGCATTGGGCTGATTCCCTTATCCTCGGGAAAAATATACAATGTCAAAAAACCTAACCAAGGAGCCTCGGTAACCTAGGGAAAAAAACGAACTCTTCGACACAAACTACGGAAAAGGCCACTAAATTTTGGAACTTGGAATGTCCAAGGGATATCGACGAAATTGACGGAGGTTGTTTCGAAGATGAAGAATCACGGTGTGGGCGTATCGGTACTAACGGAGACCAAGAAAAAAGGCCACGAGGAAAGTGCTAATCATGAGGGACCTGAATGGAAGAACGGGTAGTAGAAGGGGTCACTTCAATGGTCAGCGCTGATACGAGGGACGGACTCGCGCAGAATGCGCAAGAGTGCCTTGTACCTTGACCCTGGGTCCTCGCACTCAGGTGAGGATCCGCCTGGGTCGGAAACTAATCAACCGCAACCCCGCACGCCGTGTTCTGGGCGTCCAGCTTGACGAAGGTCTGAGCTTTCAGACCCATGCCAGTTACGTTGCCAGGAAAGCTGACTCCATATCCGCGGACCCTCATTGGCCGGGTACCCGAGTTACGTCCTTCCAAAACTTATCTCGGCGCGGTCCGGCCGATGATTGAATACGCGGCCGACGTGTGGGCCCACAGGCTCACGTGCAAATCGGTCGCCAAAACGATCAGACAGGCCGGCCGGCAAGGCCTCCTCCTGGCGACCGCGGCGTGGAAAACCGTCTCCCAAGACGCCCTTGAGGTTCTGGCGAGAGTCCCGCCGTTGAACCTGCTCGTCAGAGACTGGACGGAGCTTAACAGAATCGCCCGGGGCGAGACGGTCCACGTCGGGACCGAGGAATTCGACGGGGAGTACGAGACGGCCGGCCAACTCAGGACGGCTCTCTGAAAGCGGACCCTTCGCAAGTGGAACGCCTGGTGGCGAAGTTCCGAGAAGGGCCCCACCACGCGATCCTTCTTTCCCAGCATTCAGATCCGCCTAAAGGCGAAAGAGACTTGGGAAAAAGATACCGTCGCAGTACTGGGGGGGGGGGGGGAGGACATGGGAACAGCCGCCAGCTGTCACGGATTGGGAGAGTCGACGGCGTGAAGGAATACTGTCTGGGCTGCCCCGGCCGAATTGACGCCGTCGAGCACCGCATCCGCTCGTGCCCGCACTTTGACGGTGCAAGGACTGCGCTGTCGGCGGCGGTCGAGGCGGATGTCGCGGAATGCCCTTTCTCGCGAATCGGCAGGCTCCTAGGTCGAAACGTGGACCTGACACTCCTCTCACCCTTCAACGAGCGTCGTAACGTCGAGGCCGATTAGGGGCAACTCGGATCGACCCGACACTTCTTTTCTCGATTAACAAAAATTTAAGTGCCGTAAGCGGGCCCGGCAGAGTCGGGTCGGGTCTGCCAAAGCCACTAATGGGCGGGTCAGCCTCGAAAGACCCCCTTCACCTAGCTCCACGTCCCGTCACCTAGAGATCGGACATTCATGGTAACTTGAGCGGAGCAAAACTACGTCGGGCGGATTGGGAGGAGTGAGAGCAGACGGGAGCTGTTGCGCGAAGCGCGTGGCCCTGGCTGGCGACCACACCTCCCCGGTGGCCCAAACGACGATGGTAGCGAAACACGAGTGAGGGCTCGTGGCTAGAACCCTCAGCCTCCGAGGGCGCCTCGCGGGTACGAGGGGTCTCGTCGGAATCAGGGATTTAGAGCTGAGGTTTGAGGCAGCATCATAAATGGAGCGGCATCGGCGCGCAAGGCGGAGGTCCGGCGCGGACTTTCATGCCGCGTCAAACAGTGCACCGGGGAATCGCATTTGCCCTTGAGACGGCTGAACCTGGTGAAGCCGACACCCGGCATGACTTTTTAATGCTGCATCAATTTTGATGCTGGGTCCAGCATCAAAATTGAGGCGGCTTCAATTAGCAGAAACGTCGGACGCCAGCGCCCCGGGCCCGGCTGCCGGGCGGCTAATCGCACCGGGCTGTGTTTTCAACCCTTCCTTGGCGTCCACTTCTTAGAACTTCCCGGCGAGGCGTGGGCCGCCGCGCCGATGGAAAACGTAGACAAAGGGTTGTTCCGCGAATTCATCGCCAAGTCCAAGGGTCACATAACCCGGCAGTCTTCTGGGTCAGCCCTGTTGGTAATTAAGCTGGGTCGAAAATTGATGCCGTATCGGGCCGCAAGCCGAGGGTCCGGCCTCAAAAGTTGAAGCCCATGTTGGTCCCTATGCCAGCATCAAACCTCAGCATCAGCGCTTAGTGCCGGCTCTGTCGGCACGCCAGCATTGGGCTTCAATGCCCGAAGTCGGCGCCGGCAGGTTGCGCGCATTAGGCGCGACGCCACATGCCCGCACGGCCGCTTTCTGGGCATACGGCATTAATGCTGAAGCTACGAGTCGATGCTGTACGTCATAACCTCATGAGGCGCCTCAAATGCCTGGTCGAAATACAGCCTGCGGGGCGATTATTGAAATTTCTTGTTTGTCGGGACGACATAGATGACATAGGTTAAAAGGCGGAGCGTGATTGGTCGGCTATGTCTTATCGCTGCTTTGTCGTGCCTTTGTCAGGTGGAATGATCGACAAGCTAACGGCACCTCTTAAGTTTCCGACAGTATGTCGATCATTCCACCTGACAAAGGCACGATAAAGTAGCGATAAGACATAGCCGACCAATCACGCTCCGCCTTTTAACCTATGTCATCTATGTCGTCCCGACAAACAAGAAATTTCAATAATCGCCCCGCTGCGGGGGTCGGCTCTAAACTTACCTCCGACGCGGCGGGCAGCCGTGCCCTGGATCGTCAGGGCCCCTCACAGTTGTCGGGCAGCAAGGCCACCCACGACCAGAGCTGCGGGTAAAAGGTCGGCCGGCGGACCCTCTAGCTAACCTGTCCCGGCACTTGACTGCTACCGGAGCATGGGCGGTGGCCGGTTCGGTCAGCCGTCTGAGTTTCCGACAGCCCACGGTCCGCTAGGACGTAGGCCGAAAACCCAAAAACCAATACACGCCTAACGGGGCCGAAACATTCAAATAAAACAGAAAAATATGAAGCTTCCGATTCAATTGCAGTTACTTTCGTGATTATTATCCTTCTTTTTTAATTTTTATTTGAATATTTATAATATCTCATCCTTAAAAACACGCAAGGTTAATGATTTTGGTTTTAGGTGAAATGGTTCCTGCAAAAATAAACCTCACAGAAACGAAAGAGGTGAAACCGTTATACCGCAGCCGGCAGCGTTGGAAGCGCGTCCTCGGTGCTAGGATGGACACACGGCAAAATCGGTACGGTGAAAGGACCCTGCCCTCACGGGCAGTTTGCCGTCTTTGAAGCAACATGCCAAGTTAATGCTTTCTGCCCTCTAGATTGAGTTCCTTTACTATCAAGGATGTGTAAGAGAGTGTGGTAATCCACCACATTTTAGGCAACGTCTGACAGACTCGCAAGCATTGGTTTTGTGATCCAAAAAACAGTTTTTACATTTAGACAGCGAGCTTATTTTGTTTATCCTATCGTACACCGAGAGCGCTTTAAATGTGGGACATTGATACGTGAAGTGAGGCTGAGAACACGTGAGGCAATTGGAACTTTTTTGTTTTGCAAAGGAGCTCGATGCAATGGACGACGGATTGTTCAGAAAAGAACCACCAGAATAATTAAAAGCTTCCAATACATGACTTTGCCTCTCTAAAAAGTCAAATAACTGTTGCCTACTTGGAGGCTCCTTACCAGGGGCTATACCCTTTCCCACTCAGCTAACGTGAAAGAATCAAATTTTGATATTATGAATGTGGTTATGAATTGATCCCAGGATGATGTATCAATATTTAAAGCTGCGAGTCCATGCAAGGTTTGTTGCACATGCAGTAGCATGTTCTGAGCTGATTCCCTGATGGAAGTAACGCAAGGCAGGTTCAGCAAAATGCTGGTTTGTTTATGTATTAAAGAACGTTTGTTCTCAAACTTATCATTAAAAAGCTTCAGAGCTTCAGCATAGTTTTCGTTGGAAAACTCTAAGTTTTGCAAAACAAGCGAGGCTGAACCTTTTAATGCTGATTTTAAGAAATGTAATTTTTGTATTGGAGTTAAAGTCAAATTTTTATCTATTAAAGAGTAGAACATTTGTTTGAATGACGTCCATTTTTCAAATGACCCATCAAAGATTGGCAATTCTGCCGGTTTCAAGTGGCAACGAAATTAAGGTTGATCATTTGAAGAAGTTGCTCGCGATGACTGAATAGAGGTTGCAATTTTGGACTTTGCCGCGGTAATTGAACCAATATACCTGATTTCAAAATCACTAATCAACCTAGAAATGTCTATCTGTCGAAGTGAGGTCTCTCTCGACTATAAGATATAAGGATTTCATTTCTACCACATTTAATAGGGTTTCAATGCTCGGATAATTCAGCATCAGCAAATAACTTTCAAAATTTTCGCTAAAATGTTTTGAATTTAGAAAAAAACCGGTAGCTAGTGGTTCAATGCCAATGGTCGACTCCGTTCAGTTCAGCCAGTGCAGCCCGGGTTTCGGGAACGAAATTCTCCTCGTTACCAACTTCTAACATTAACTAGTTGAGAACATATTTAATGTAATATAAGAGTTCAATTCTCTGTAGAAGCTAACTAATATTTTTACACACTTATATTATTACGTCTCAGGTCTTCTGTCAGAGCCTGATACACTCTTTCTTTAGTTTCTCTTAAAATGTTCAAATGATGTCCTTATTCAGAGGTGAGGTTATCAGTCCGTGTATCTGTCTGACCCAAGCATCAATAGGTAAAAGTAATTCAGGTATATTACGTCGATAAAGGGACACCAATGTTGTGCCAAACTATCAAAAGGAAGCAGGATTTACACCACAGTTTGCATTTTCGTGACTGACAGCATCCAAATATTTCCCTACCATGCACACCAATGGATCGATGGATCGAAGGGAGAGCCCATTACTCTCAGTTTTTAATTACACTATTGTTTTCCACAAGTCACGAATGCTAGTTTCCATATCTTGAGGAGATGTAATTGTTTTCAGTGGACCCTATCAGTCACAAGAAAAGATCTAAAAATCACTGTAATATGAGCCTTCGCCCATCACACTACATGCGACACGGTCATTATGCTCTGACCAAAATTTATTCGCTTTAAATTTTGCTTTCAACCTACGTGCTCTGGAGTGCTTGTGCTTTTCGTAAGTGTATGTTATTGACATTAAGATATTGTGTTCTTCATGACTAATCTTGGAAAGCTTTCGCCTCTTATCGTTGCTTGTTTACATCGAAGACATCATGGGGATATAGGGATGCGAGGTATAATTCAATCACTGAGTCAACTTTATGTCCCTAAATCAGAGATCTTTGACGATGAGTATTAGCTCAAATTTGGTTTTCTTCGAGTCTCTTTGATTTTGCGTCAGAAGTTGTTAGAAAGACCATGTGGCCAGTCAATGTGTAGCAAAGTCTTTCATGAAAGGTATGTACTCGTTCTATTTTCTCAGCTTGATGACTACTATAAAATCAAAAAATTTATTTTGCTGCATAAATCGCTGGGCCAAGTAAGTACGTAGCACCAATTCCTTCTCTATGTTTACAAATTAAAACTTGATGTAAACACATCAAATAGTAATGTTATGTTATGGACTTACGCTGGTGGTGCAGCCACCGACTGTTAGATAATATGTGAAAATATTGTGGTGTTGTTGGTTGTTGTGTCACAGAAGTATTCCATCTTCACCTAGTGAGTTTCTAGCATAATTACTCCAGTGAAACAGTGCACTCTGAAATTAATTGAGCGTTGGGTCTTTAAATGCTTTGCGTGCCTAATAGTGGTTGAAATTCAGTCGATTATTACCTGAATCGCTCAAGTTCAACAGAGTGCATAATATATGTACAATTTTCTTATCCTCATATTTCAAGTCACATTCTTCTACGCAGTTAAAAGAAAAAATGCTTTGGTGGCCGATGGAGCTTGGCTTGACGCACACTTTTATTGATAAATTAAATACCTCTCACAGGAAATACTTTTTATAATGAGTGAACCAAAAAAAAAAAAAAAAAAAATTAACTCTTTGAATGGACTTTCCACTTAGTGGTCTCACTGTTATTTAATTTAAAATTTTAGTGGCTCAATATAAGAACATATGTCCAACATTTGAGTTAAACGCAGTAAAAATTGGAGAATTAATAATTTTGAAACTTTATGAGTAAAGAATAATTTATGCGGCAAATGAAGTTCATTTTAAGTAGCCTACACTATGACAATTAATCGCTGATCCATCAGTTTTTAAAACATTATGTACCCTTTTGTGATGAGAGACGTTTAAACTCACCAAAACATCAGGTAACTTTTATTGATTGCAAACTGAATCACCCCCTTTCAATGTTTAGTTGATCAAACGAGGAGTTCCAGTTCTGCTAATTGAACATATTTTCTCTGTCTCCAGCCAAATGTTTCATTAGCTTCACATTATACGAAACAATTTCAGGTGTATTTATATATCTATATAAATATACAAGGCTCTTTTCAGCCGTGGTTTTAAATGTCAAGCGATGACACCACGCATTCAGCCAAAACATGATTTTTTATTGGTTGCAAACTCAATCACCCACTTTTACCTGAATTTTAACTAATCAAATCAAGGAGTTGGCGAAAGCTCATTCAAAAAATTAGTTTCGGTTTCTCCATATTCATTTACTTTCATGTAAGTTTTTTCGCATCATTCCAAAAACGACCTGATATAAAAACTACGAAAAACCCTAAAAAACTTTCAGATTCTAAGGGGTAAAGAATCCGGCCGAAGTCTTAAACTTGTTGAACCAAATTTTCTTATTACTCCTAAAATAAAATTAAAAATTATACTTTACTGAAAATCGAATGTGGGCCCCTTCATAAACGAGTGATACAACATTCACTGCATGTGTGTATGTGAGCCTCTTGTAGAAGCCCAAGCGCTTCGCTCTTTGCAACAAACGCTACATTCGTGAATGGAAAGTCCTTGAAGGAGCACATAACGTCCTCCTTCTTCATTGAACTTTTGCATTTTTTATTCAGAATCTTCGTAAAATCAAAAAGAAAAGTATGGACTGATCTGAGCCTTATATGTGCTGTAAAACAATTTTAAATATATTTTATCGCACAAAGTATATTTTAGCATTAAGAATATTTTATCATTAAAATTTAGAGCTACGAAACTAATTCAATTATCATGACTCGTGCATTCGCAGAAAAGTTTTCTCAGAGACTCAGTAAATTCCCTTGCTAAGCTGCATGTATCTTCAAGTATGCATTATACTTCTAAAAGGAAATGAAAAATTATACTTCACTGTAAATCGAATGTAGGCCCCTTCATTTATGAGTGATGCAACAGTCATGGCGTGTAAGTATGTTTAGCCCTTGCAGGAGCCCCCTTCCTCACCTATTTGCATTTGTATCGAAAGTAAAAAAAAATAGTCGGTATGGATTGATCTGAGCCTTCTATGTGCTCCAAAACAATATGAAATATTTAATCGCACAAAGTTCAATATTTTTCGATTCAGGTCCTACAAATGCTTTTAAAAGAGCATGAGAAACAATACTCAATCGGCTGGCTAAAGTCCAGTATTTTTGTTGAGAATAGTCTCCTCCTTCAATGAGTGATGCAACAATTGCGACATTTTTGTATGAAAAGTGCAGAAGCCTTTTTATTTGACTCAGCTAAATTTTGAAGAATCACTGACGTGTCCGCCAAAATGCTCTTACTCTAATCATTAGTATTTGTCCCCTCTGCATGCTGGAAGATTGTTTGCAGCGTGTTTTTCGAAATATCATTCTTCCTTTTCTTTCTCCCAAAACTTATTTATTGTATAATATTTTTAATATCAACTTATGATGCTGCAGTTTAATATGCATGTAAATGGAGGCTATCATAACATTGTATCATATACCACTGCATAATGAACTGATCGTCATGAAAAGGACTCCAGATTACCTAGATATTGCAAATTGTTTTAAGAGAAAATTAATGAAGATTTAAAAAAACAAAAATCATGGTTGAAAATAGCGATTTTTATTTTTTACGCAGAGCAGAATAGGTAAGAGGGTTTTGACATGGATCCTCAGATATCTCTATGAAGCATTAATTTCAGTGACTTATCTTTTTTACACATTTTTAGGGATACGTTAGTAAATAGACAATATTTCATATTGTTTCACAGCACATAGAAGGTTCAGATCAATCCATACCGACTATTGGCGCGTATACGTAGTATACCGCCTTTGCGATCGTTTCGACCCCCCACTCGATACAATAACCGAGTCCCTTAGTTCCTTACCGAAAAGTGACTACCGCGAACTTCTGAGATTTTCCAAAGCGTGTAAAAAGTTTATTTTTCCGTCAATAATTATGATTTAAAGTTGTTTCTCATTCTGGGGCTCCCTAGTTTATGTGCAGTGAATACCAAGAGTCTACGTTACTTGGTTTTTTTAAAAAAAGCCTAAGAGTGGGGCGCGCTGATTTAAAATATGCATATATAAGCAGAATCAAGCGAACTGATTCGAGGATGGCTGACCAGGCCGGCACTCTAAGAATGAGAAAATTACTCCTCCGTTTCGTTCATAACGTTGCTTTGACAAATCTCCACACCACTGTTAGGCTTTTCAAAAGTTGGTACCTTTCCTCTGATAGCGAAGGCCAGGCCAGACAACCGTAAGTGCAATCTGTGATGAGCCTCAAAACTCATTAGACCATGTGCTAACCATAACACATACAGAAATCAGTTTGCTTTTACAGAAAACCACTTACCCTTCTCCTCCCCGCACACCGGACCTCTGTCCCGACACAGAGGCATTTTCTTTTGTCCTCCCGAGCGACCCGACCCGGACCCTCACCCTTGATTTTACGCTTGATTAACCATTTCACCGTCACGCTAGGATTCGTCCAATTTTCAAAAAAAATTGTTTCGCGTGTACTTTGCAATTTTTTCCTCACTCTCCGTTAAAACACGAATTAAAAGAGGTCTCATTCATACAAATCGGCCGAATAGAAGAGAAGTTACAGTATTCGAAATCCGAAGTAATCAACGAAACTTCTCCAGACAAAAAATAAAATGAAGGGAAAAAAAGAAATGTATAAATTACAATTAAATATAATTGACCTCAGAATTTGACAAGCAATTCAATTATGTAACGGAGAAAAAATTGGGAGAAATTCCAAAAAATTCGCCTCTTGCAAGGGGCTTCCTTGTAAGAATTTTGACCTGAAGATAAGGTTTGAATAGCAGCAGTACTCCATACAATACACGGTGTGCCTGAACGAACATTTTTTTTTTTTTTGTCAAACTCGAAAATTCTTTATATTTTTTAACTACAGTGTCTCTTAAGTCGTTTAAGCTAAAAAATAATTCCGTCAAGATTCTGGAAAGTAAAGGCGCTTTAAAAGTATTCTGGGGCTATAATAGCTAAATCACGGGGAGTAAATCCCGTTATTTTATTAAAAAGAAACTGACTCCATAGTTTAGTGCCTTAGTTTTTTGAATAATACGATTATTTTAGGCACTCAAACATTTATACCACCAATTATAGCCATGGGGTGATTTCCTGAGAGCCGATAATATCACGAATTTCTCATAGAACCTTTCAAAAATGGCTTGCTTTTTGGGCAGCCAATTCGGTCATCGAACCGGGATTTAAATGGAAGCTGATAATAACACAAAGCTCTGAGAAAAATTTTGAGATGAGTATAGGAGCGGTTTGTAAATAACGAGGAGAGGCGGGCAAAGCGGCTAAAATTCTATCTAATTTTTACCATTATTCAGTTGAATGGATGTTGCCGCGGACTGCTAACTGTGTCCACACATGGTTTCCGTTCTGGTTCTGGTTTTCTGATATGCATATCGATACGTGAGTATTTTTACACGTAGAATCCAATGTTCACGTCAGAGAGTCGACACATTTCGATTTTTTCGATTTTATACGGAAAATTGATGGTTTTTCGGGATTGAAATTATTATTGTTTCATGAAAAGTAAATGCACCCAAAATGACTATAGCATATTGATTTTTACATATTTGCACTCACAAAATTGGTTGGTAAATTCAACGAGTGGGTGCATCGACTTGGTATATCAAGTTTCTACAATTTAATACGGCAAATCGGTAGATTTTCGGGATGTAGATTGCTTACTTTCAATTCATGAATGAATAAAGCATGGACATGGTTGAACTTCTTTGCATGGAAATACGTTTAAAATAACAAAATCAAGACATATCTAATGCATTGAATTTATGTCGAGTCAATTTCTTTTCAATAATATAACGGGATTTATAATGCTGGTGATTTGGGTATTTTAGCCCCAAAATACCTTTAAATCGACTTTATCTTTCAGGAGTTCGACAAAATTTTTTCTTTCTTCGCTTAAATTATTGCGTAGCACTTTTCTTTAAGAATCTGATAAGGTTTTGCTTGGGGCAGATCAAAAAACTTAAACTCGTTCGAATGGCTTTTTACATTCACAATACACGGTCTCGTCAAAGTGCATCGTTGATCTTTCAGTTTTGGATCGTATGAATTCTCTTGTTGTGCTACTTACCTATTTTGAAATCTCTATAAATGAAAACTAAAGGGGTTGATTTGTGCGAGTTAATGACGCGCCTTATCAACACATTGTGTTGGAGTTCACTGCTTGTTTTTTTTTTACTTTCGATACAAATGCAAATAGGTGAGGAAGGGGGCTCCTGCAAGGGCTAAACATACTTACACGCCATGACTGTTGCATCACTCATAAATGAAGGGGCCTACATTCGATTTACAGTGAAGTATAATTTTTCATTTCCTTTTAGAAGTATAATGCATACTTGAAGATACATGCAGCTTAGCAAGGGAATTTACTGAGTCTCTGAGAAAACTTTTCTGCGAATGCACGAGTCATGATAATTGAATTAGTTTCGTAGCTCTAAATTTTAATGATAAAATATTCTTAATGCTAAAATATACTTTGTGCGATAAAATATATTTAAAATTGTTTTACAGCACATATAAGGCTCAGATCAGTCCATACTTTTCTTTTTGATTTTACGAAGATTCTGAATAAAAAATGCAAAAGTTCAATGAAGAAGGAGGACGTTATGTGCTCCTTCAAGGACTTTCCATTCACGAATGTAGTGTTTGTTGCAAAGAGCGAAGCGCTTGGGCTTCTACAAGAGGCTCACATACACACATGCAGTGAATGTTGTATCACTCGTTTATGAAGGGGCCCACATTCGATTTTCAGTAAAGTATAATTTTTAATTTTATTTTAGGAGTAATAAGAAAATTTGGTTCAACAAGTTTAAGACTTCGGCCGGATTCTTTACCCCTTAGAATCTGAAAGTTTTTTAGGGTTTTTTGTAGTTTTTTTTTGACAGGTGAAATGTATTTCATTCAGCGGCATTCATTCAGATGTGCCAACTTCCCATCCTATATATACCTACTTAGCGATGGAATCAGGTCACCATTAGACGATGAGTGCGTGAGTTCAAAATTTTATTGACAGGTGAAATGTACAAAGGCTGTCCCAAAAATAAGTGGACTGATGCTGTAATTTCGGAACTGATCATTGCTGCGATCTTTTCTCGGTCGCGTTTTAAAGATTAACTCAATACCTATCGATTAAAACCAAGATCATCAAAATCGGTCAAAAATTGACCGAGTCATGACGTTTTCCGTGAGAGGAGTAAAAATTCAGCCTACCGTTTTTTGAAGGAAATCCGTGGCACCCCCCAAACAAAAGAAAGTGCGGCAACAAAAATCTGCAGGTAAGGTCATGCTTATTGCTTTCTTTGACTCAAAAGGCATGATTTACCAGCATTTCGTCGAGCAAGGAAGAACAGTGGACAGTGCTTACTTCTGTAAAGTTTTGGCCGAGCTGCGGAAGCATGTTGCGCGGAAGCGGCCGCATTTGAAAGCTGTTTGGCTTTTCCACCAGGATTATGCTTGGCCTCATACGTCAAATTACACCAAAAAATTCTTTGCAAAAAATGGTATTGAAAGTATCCGCCATCCACCATACAGCCCCGACCTCGCACCATGTGATTTTTGGCTCTTCTCCACGCTCAAGAAGGGATTACGCGGCCGCAAGTTTGAATCGAAGGCAGAAATCAAGACCGCAGTCGAGAAGTTCTTCAACACCCTTCAGATCGAAGATTTTCATAAAACAATGACCGAAAAATGGCAAGAACGCATGAGATTCTGCATCAAGTCTCGCGGACAATACTTCGAAAAGGAATCGAAAAATTCATCATTGTTAGCAAGTAGCGAAGACGAAGCTTGAAACTTGTAACTCTCGGTAAGAATAAATTTCCTTCAAAAAACGGTAGGCTGAATTTTTACTCCGCTCACGGAAAACGTCATAACTCGGTCAATTTTTGACCGATTTTGATGATCATGGTCTTAATCGAAAGGTATTGAGTTGATCTTTAAAACGCAACCAAGAAAAGATCGTAGCAATGATCAGTTCGGAAATTACAGCATCAGTCCACTTATTTTTGGGACAGCCTTTGTATGTCCACTCCCTGACGTGAAAATTAGATTCTACGTGTAAAAATGCTTATGCATCGATATCCTGAACAGAATCCATGTCTATCTCAAAATTTTTCTCAGAGGTTTGTGTTATTAACAGCTTCCCTTTAAACCGCGGTTCGATGGCCGAATCAGCTGCCCAAAAAGCAAGCCATTTTTGAAGGGTTCTATGAGAAATTCGGCTCTCAGGTCGAAATCACCTCATGGCTAAAACTGGCGGTGTAAATGTTTGAGTGCTTAAAATAATCGTATTTAAAAAACTAAGGCATTAAACTATGGAGTCAATTTCTTTTTAATAATATAACGGGATTTACTACCCGTGATTTAGCTATTATACCCCCAGAATACTTTTAAAGCGCCTTTACGTTTCCGAATCTCGACGGAATTTTTTTTTTTTTGCTTAAACGACTCAAGAAACACTGTAGTTCAAAATATAAGAAAATTTCGATTTGGATGTATAAAACATGTTTAACTCGTTGAGGCACACCGTGTATTGTATGGAGTACTGTTGCTATTCGACCCTTGTGTTCAGGTCAAAATTCTTACGAGGAAGTCCCTTGCAAGAGGCGAATTTTTTGCAATTACTCCCAATTTTTTCTCCGTTATACAATGGAATTGCTTGTCAAATTCTGAGGTCAATTTTATCTAATTGTAATTTATACATTTCTTTTTTTCCCCTTCATTTTTTTTGTTTTGTTTGGAGAATTCGAGGTTTTGTTGATTTCTTCAGATTTCGAATACTGTAACTTCTCTTCCATTCGGTCGATTTTTATGAATGAGACCTCTTTTAATTCGTGTTTTAACGGAGAGTAAGAAAAAAATTGCTAAGTACACGCGAAACAATTTTTTTTTTTAAAATTGGACGAATCCTAGCGTGACGGTGAAATGGTTAATGAAGCGTAATAAGTAGGGTCGGGTTCTCGGCGCGCGGCCGCGGCGGCCACCTTTTTCTCGCAGGCCATTGTCACCGACGTAGCAGGGGTCAGAGAGGGGTAGGTTGATTTTTTTAAGTGCAAGTAGCTTCCTATATGAACCACGTTTAGCGAATGGTCTAATGAGTCTCGAGGCTCATTACAGATTGCACTTACACAGATTGCACTATCAGAGCAGGGATACCAAATTTTGAAAAGCATTACACGGGTGTGGACATCTGCCTATGCAACGTTTTAAACGAAACGAAGGAGTAAAATTCTCATTCAGAGAGTGCTGACCTGCTCAGCAATCCTCGAATCAGTTCGTCTGCTTCTGCTTATATATGCATATTTTATTCGACCCTTGTCTTCAGGTCAAAATTCTTACAAAGAAGCCCCTTGCTAGAGGCGAATTTTTTGTAATTTCTCCCAGTTTTTTCTCCGTTAGGTATATAATTGAATTGCTTGTCAAATTCTGAGGTCAATTATATTTAATTGTAATTTATACATTTCTATTTTCCCCTTCATTTTATTTTCTGTATGGAGAAGTTTTGTTGATTTCTTCGGATTTCGAATACTGTAACTTCTCTTCTATTCAGCCGATTTTCATGAATGAGGTCTCTTTTTTTTTGTGTTTTAACGGAGAGTAAGGAATAAATTGCTAAACACACGCGAAACAATTTTTTTTGAAAATTGGCTGAATCCTACCGTGACGGTGAAATGGTTAATCCAGCGTAAGTAATTGGGGTACGGGTCTAGGCCGCACCGGGACCCAAGGCCCATTGTTCTTCATGACACCGACGCAATGATCAGGAGCGTGGGGAACAGAGGGGTAGGTGGATTCCTGTATGAGCCACGTTTAGCAAATGGTCTAATGAGTCTCAAGGCTCATCACAGATTGCACTTACGCTGCCCTGGCTAATGGAGGAGTGCTACCAAATTTTGAAAAGCATAACAGGGGTGTGGAGATCTGTCAAAGCAACGTTTTGAACGAAACGGAGGGAGTGAAATTCTCATTCGAAGAGTGCCGAATTGGTCAGCCATCCTCAAATCAGTTCGCTTGATTCTGCATATATTTGCATATTTTAAATCAGCGGTGCGTATTTTTAGGCTTTTTTTAAAAAAAACCAATTAACGTAGACTCTTGGTATTCACTGCACATAAACTAGAAAGCCCCAGAATGAAAAACAACTTTAAATCATAATTATTGACGGATACATACACTTTTTACATGCTTTGGAAAATCTCAGAAGTTCACGGTAGTCACTTTTCGGTAAGGAACTAAGGGATTCGGTTATTGTATCGAGCAGGGTTCGAAACGATCGCAAAGGCGGTATACTACGTATACGCGCCAATTGAGGAAGAATGGACTCATCATCTGGCAGAAAAGCCAGCGGGTTTTAGGGCTGGCAGATCAACCGTTTAACATCTATTTTGCATCATCTAGGTTATTCAGAAGAAGATGGCAGTTGGTCAAGGATAGCACTTGCAGTTTTGTGGATTTGCAAAAAGCCTATGACAGCGTGCCTTTAGTGAAACTGTGAGAAGCCTTGGAAAAATATGATTTTACTCGTGGACTAATTGATGCGATTAAGCACTTTTATCAAGGGAATTTAAATAGCAAGAATTAAATGTCAAGGCGCCTTGTCGGAGGGTAAAATGTAACAAAGGGGCTAAAACAAGGCCGTTGCCTCTCCCCCGCCTTGTTTAAAATATACTTGAAATATGTACTGCGTGAATGGAAGAAAAAATGTTCCAAAATGGGTGTCTCTCTGAATGATGAAGAAACTCTGTATACGTTATGCTTTGCTGATGACCAAGTAATTATCGTTCAAGATTAGGATGATGTTGAGTACATGACTCGACAGTTGGTGGCTGAGTATCGGAAATGGGGCCTCGAGGCTAATGTCAGCAGAATCCAGAAGTTGACCGTTGCCGGGAATCAGAGGATGGGCGGCAAATTGGGAGCTGTAATATTTACAAATATTAGGAGATATTGTAATCCAGGATGGAAGATTGGACCAGGCCATCAAGATCAGAAATATGCAGGGTAGGAGGGCAATCATTACGTAAATGGAGTCCTTTGGAGCCAAAAGATCTCCAGAGACAACAAAAGAAAGATCTACAAGGTGATTTTCAAGAGCGTATAGTAACCTACGGGTGTGAAGTATGGCCGATGAAACAGCGGACCCGGGAGGTCTTAGAGGCAACAGAAATGGACTTATGGCGTAGATCCGTTGGTATTTCTAGAGAGGATCGCGTCAGGAATGAGGTGGTACGGGAGATCACGTATGCCAAAGAGACCATCGTGCATGACATTATGACGAAGCAACTTATTTGGTTTGCTCATGTTCAGAGAATAGCAGGATAGGTACGGGTTGCCGAAGAAGGTCCTTGATTGGGTTCTTACTGGGAGAAGGCGCAGAGGGCGCCCAATGAGAGGTTGGAGGGAGGGGATTGAAGCAGAAATGTTTAGGTGCTCAATTCTCTAAGGTTTACATAAGACCCACATAAGAGCCCTCACAATCATTGCACTGCAGTTGGTAAACTGTGTTCGATAGGTACTTTTTCATCAGGGTCTTTGCTCTTAAGTCTAGTGAACAAAGATTTGTTATTGAACCGGTTTTCATAAACAGTTTGAAAACCTGCTGCTTAGGAATTTCGATTCAACTTCTCAGAGGGTCTATGCACGTACGGCATTTTCAATCTTGCTAACGTCAAACACATTTTTAAATTATTTAACCTTACGACGAAACTTCAACCTTTGACTCAACCCTCTGACCAATTTAATATTTGATTTTAGGTCAGAATTTTTTGGTCAGAAGGTTTCGTCAAAGGTTAAAGTTTCGTCATAAGGTAAAATCAATTAAAAATGTGTTTGACGTCAGAAAGATTGAAATAAAACCCCCCGGATTGGGATTAAACTTGACTTCCTGGGTTTTTTTAGGACGGGAGAAACGATGCTAACGGAAAACGGAGATAGAAAGTCACGGATTTGATGTCGCAGTATTAACGGAAACCAAGAAAAAAGGACAAGGCTCTGTAAGTGTGCATGACTACGATTTGTTTTATAGTGGCGCAGAAAAAGATTAGCGAGCGCAGCAGGGTGGTGCGATTCTTATTCGCAAGAGCCTGCGGAAGTGCATTACTACATGGGAAGCTATTACCCCCTAGTGATAAAGTTGAATATGGCAGTGTTTGGCCATAAAATCACCATTTTGGGAGTTTATGGAGTCAACAATGATTCCACGGTCGCAGTGAAGGACCAATTTTTTGAAGAATTGAATGAGGAGTTTCGCAAGATTAGATCCAGGAGGGAAATCATTGTGTTGGGAGATCTGAATGGTAGAGTAGGACGACAAGTTAAAAGTAAGATCGTCGGCCCTTTCGGAGAGGCGACAATAAATGATAACGGAATTCATCATTGACGTATGTGAGCAAAGGGAGATGAAGGTGCTCAATAGGTTCTACCAATACAAAGATATTTATAAATGTACTTGGGTCCAGTCCACTCGCGGGCTAAAGTCAATCGTTGATTATTTGGTGGTCAGGCAAGACACGGAGATGAAGATTCAGCAAGTTGCAAGTTAGAGTGTGGAGAGGTCTTTCCTGTGGCAGTGATCATTACTTCCCCGGGGCGAAAACAGCTTTCCCAGTGACAGGGAGTCAAGAGAGCAGGCAAGTACAAAAGCAGGTTCACCAACAAGCGATCGTGTCAAGCTTGTAAGTTATAATATTGACAGCTTGCAGCATCCAAGTGTAAGGGCATTATTGTACGAAAAGCGCTTGACTGCGAAGTTGGGCGAATCAAGGCACGGTGATACCGAACAGCAGTATCAGTTCCTCAAGGATTGCATCCACCTGGCAGCAATGGATGCTCTTGATATTACTGATGATAGAAAAGTTAGCGAAAAACCTTACTGGTGGAACAAAGAAATTGAGAGGGAGATTCAGGAGAAACGGAAAAAATATGATCAGTTCCTTTCCTCTAAAAAAGCACAAGACAAAGAGGCGTACAGAAAAGCTCAGACGCAGCGCAGGTGCGAAGGCTCATTACCAAGAAAAAGAACGAACTTGGGAGAGGAGCTGTAACAAAATAGACACGTACATAGGAGGAAGGAAAAGTACTGAGAGCTGGAAGTTGCTGAAAGTGCTGCGAAGGTACTATCGACGAATTTAGTTTTGCGCAGAGTCTCCGGTGACTATTTAGCGACGGAGCGGCGCGGCGCGTTGCCTGATAACAGTCTCATGAAGACGCACTCGTTCCGCTGTGAGTGCGTAGTCACTAACACAGGCGCACATGAAACACACACAGACATTTTCGCTCATTCAGTGTCAGAATTCACGTTTTTGACTCTTCGGACTGTAAACAAAGCTTTGCCTTTTTTTTCAACCTTGGCCTGATCTTCGAAATATTTTCAGAGTTGATAGAGGATTACTTCTCGAGTCCAAAACACTGTCGATTTTTGAAATCGGACAATGCCGGGGGGAGGGGGAGGGGAGTCAAAGTAAACAATTTAAACTCGCATATCTCGCTAATGGTTTGTTGTAGACAGGTGATCTTGGTCTCAAAATTTAGAAAATACCACATGCTTTCAGGCAACGTTTTAAAAATTGGTCCATTTTGAAAATTTCATCCATTGCTGCCACGTTACCGTAATTCAAATTTTCACACTTTCAGCTGTAGCGTTGAGGGATTAGCAGTTAAAAGTAACAAAAATATTTTCTGGTGAAAGGAGATCGTTTAAGCTTCAAAACAAGCACAAGTTCATCATCGGAAAAGAAATTGGAGGAGAGATATGATTTTTCAAAATGGGTGCGGTACACTAGAACCTGGTTTGTTCCGAGTCCCAAGATCACCCATGCCCCCAAACCGACCACGAATTGCGATACCCCATTAGCTCATTCCCTAAGAAAAGTATTAAAAAAGAAGAAAATATCGAGACATATGAATGTTACAGGAGTAGCCTCAGCTGACGCTCGCTGCATCAACTTTAAAAAATCATGACTCTGTTTCAAATTGTTTCTCTAGGATGGACTTAAATTTTTTAAAACGCTCAAATGGTACGCTTTTATTAGCAGCTCCTCTTGTTTCCTCTTATTTATACTCAGAGGACCGTTAAAGGTGTTAAACATAAATTTTTTTTTGATCGAAAACTTTGATTCCCCTGTATCCATCGCATATTAATCATTTATCCTGATCTTGTCATTGACGAATGATTTTGTCTAGGAGTGACCTAAAAAGGTATCGCCCCAACTGAAAGTGAAAGAAATTGAAAATTTGAGCTACGCCAACGTGACAGCAATGGGTGAAATTTTCAAAATAGACCAATTTTTTCATCATCATGTTAAAATTGGCGGTTTTCTCTAAATTTTGACACCAAGATCATCTCTCTACGACAAGCCGTTCACGAATTATGCTAGTTTGAGGTTTTAACTTTGACCCCCCTTCCCCTCTATTCGTACCTAATTGTTTGATTTCAAAAATCGTCAGTGTTTTGGACTTGAGAGGTGATCCTCTATCGACCCTGAAAGTATTTCGAAGATATATTAGTATTCGAAGATCAGGCCAAGGTTGAAAAAAAGGCAAAGCTTTGTTTACAGTCCGAAGAGTCAAAAACGTGAATTCTGACACTGAATGAGCGAAAATGTCTGTGTGTGTTTCATGTGCGCCTGTGTTAGTGACTACGCGCTCACAGCGGAACGAGTGCGTCTTCATGAGACTGTTATCAGGCAACGCGCCGCGCCGCTCCGTCGCTAAATAGTCGCAACGGAGACTCTGCGCAAAACTAAATTCGTCGATAGTATCCGCGTATCGATGGTATCCGCGGGTATTTCGGCACAAGAAAAATGAATCTTTCATTGGATCTTAGAAATTCTGAATAACTTCAAAATGGCGGCAGAAAAATGGTTAAAACTTAGTGTTACGAAAGTTTACTGATGGATTCACATGAAACTCGGCAGCCATCTTTTAAGTATCCAGCATTTCAAAAAATTAATAGGAAAGAGTCAGTTATTTCGAGCCAGAAACCAATAGGACCCCGAGTTTCAAGCAAATCCATCGGCAAACTTCCGTGACAACAAGTTTGAGCCAGTTTGAAGTGATTCAAAAGAGCCGTATGCAAAAACAACATTATTCACCCCCCACTAAAACTTATTTTAACTTCGTCTATCAGTTACTAATATTGAACCAAATTTTCTTATTACTCGTAAAAGAAAATTAAAAATTATACTTTACTGAAAATCGAATGTGGGCCCCTTCATAAACGAGTGATACAACATTCACTGCATGTGTGTATGTGAACATCTTGTAGTTTTGTAGGAGCCCAATCGCTATTTGCAACAAACGCTACATTCGTGAATGGAAAGTCCTTGAAGGAGCACATAACGTCCTTTTTCTTTCTTTAACTTTTGCATTTTTTATTCAGAATCTTCGTAAAATCAAAAAGAAAAGTATGGACTGATCTGAGCCTTATATGTGCTCTAAAACAATATGAAATATTTTATCGCACAAAGTCGAACTGTAGATCGAATGTAGGCCCCCTTCATTTATGAGTGATGCAACAGTCATGACGTGTAAGTATGTGTGGCCCTTGCAGGAGCCCCCTTCCTCACCTATTTGCATTTTTATCTACAGTACAAAAAAAAAATCGGTATGGATTGATCTGAGCCTTCTGTGCTCCAAAATAATATGAAATATTTAATCGCACAAAGTCCAATATTTTTCGATTCAGGTCCTACAAATGCTTTTAAAAGAGCATGAAAAAAATATACTCAATCGGCTGGCGAAAGTCCAGTATTTTTCTTGAGAATAGTCTCCTCCTTCAATGAATGATGCAATAATTGCGACATTTTTGTATGAAAAGCCCTTGCAGAAGCCTTTTTATTTGACTCAGCTAAATTTTGAAGAATCACTGACGTGTCCGCAAAAATGCGTAAAAAAGATAGGTCACTGAAATTAATGCTTCATAGAAATATCTGAGGATCCATGTCAAAACCCTCTTACCTATTCTACTCTGCGTAAGAAATAAAAACGGTCTTTTCAACCATGATTATCTGGGTAATCCGGAGTTCTTTTCATGACGATCAGTTCATTATGCAGTGGCATATGATACAATGTTATAATAGCTACCATTTACATGCATATGAAACTGCAGCATCATAAGTTGAGATTAAAAATATTATAGAATAAATAAGTTTTGGGAGAAAGCAAAGGAAGACTGATACGCTCAAAAAATACACTGTAAGCAATCTTCCAGCATGCAGAGGGGACAAATACTAATGATTACAGTAAGAGCATTTTTTCGGACACATCAGTGATTCTTCAAAATTTAGCTGAGTCAAATAAAAAGGCTTCTGCAAGGGCTTTTCATACAAAAATGTCGCAATTATTGCATCACTCATTGAAGGGGGAGACTATTCTCAAGAAAAATACTGGACTTTAGCCAGCCGATTGAGTATTTTTTTTTTCATGCTCTTTTAAAAGCATTTGTAGGACCTGAATCGAAAAATATTGGACTTTGTGCGATTAAATATTTCATATTATTTTGGAGCAAAGAAGGCTCAGATCAATCCATACCGATTTTTTTTTTTGTACTTTAGAAAAAAATGCAAATAGGTGAGGAAGGGGGCTCCTGCAAGGGCCACACATACTTACACGTCATGACTGTTGCATCACTCATAAATGAAGGGGGCCTACATTCGATCTACAGTTCGACTTTGTGCGATAAAATATTTCATATTGTTTTAGAGCACATATAAGGCTTAGATCAGTCCATACTTTTCTTTTTGATTTTACGAAGATTCTGAATAAAAAATACAAAAGTTAAAGAAAGAAAAAGGACGTTATGTGCTCCTTCAAGGACTTTCCATTCACAAATGTAGCGTTTGTTGCAAATAGCGATTGGGCTCCTACAAAACTACACGAGGTTCACATACACACATGCAGTGAATGTTGTATCACTCGTTTATGAAGGGGCCCACATTCGATTTTCAGTAAAGTATAATTTTTAATTTTCTTTTACGAGTATTAAGAAAATTTGGTTCAACAAGTTTAAGACTTTGGCCGGATTCTTTACCCCTTAGAATCTGAAAGTTTTTTGGGGGTTTTTTGTAGTTTTTATATCAGGTCATTTTTGGAATAAAGTGAAGCTAATGAAACATTTGGCTGGAGACAGAGAAATTGAGAATAATTTTTTCAATCAGCAGAACTGGAACTCCTTGTTTGATCAACTAAACATTAATAGGGGGTGATTCAGTTTGCAATCAATAAAAGTTACCTGATGTTTTGGTGAGTTTAAACTTCTCTCATCGAAATAGGGTACATAATGTTTTAAAAACTGGTGGATTAGCAATTAATTGTCATAGTGTAGGCTACTTAGAATGATTTTCTTTTGCCACATAAATTATTCCTTACTCATAAAGTTTCAACATTAATTCTGCAATTTTTACCGCGTTTAACTCAACTGTTGGACATACTTACATTCAGCCACTAAAATTTTAAATTAAATAACAGTGAGACCACTAAGTGGAAAGTCCATTCAAAGAGTTAAAATTAATTTTTTTTTTTGTTCACTCATTATAAAAAGTATTTCCTGTAAGAGGTATCTAATTTATCAATAAAAGTGTGCGTCAAGCCAAGCTCCATCGGCCACAAAAGTATTTTTTCTTTTAACAGAGTATAACGTCTGGGAATGTGACTTGAAACATGAAGATAAGAAAATTGTGCATATACCTATTATGCACTCCGTTGAACTTGAGCAATTCAGGTAATAATCGACTGAATTTCAACCTCAAGTTACAATGGCCTCAGTCAGAAAATTAATTGAAAAAGAGAAAAACTTGCTGCAAATACTACACTGTAAGCTTGATACAGTATACCCATATTGACGCTAGCGGAGAATATTTTGATTTATTTTGCTTAGAGTCGCTTTACCACATAATTTGTTGAATCGTATAACTGGCATGAAGTAAGCATTTTTTGAATGGAGTCTTTTGATTCATATAAGATAATGAATGCTACCTCTCAGTTACCTGGTTGTTAAAGAATTCCTAGAAATTTTGTTGTCCACTGTCGGACTAAAAACACCACCCCCAAACTCTTCATCAGAGCATGTTCTGCAGTTGGTACCTAGGCGCAAACTTTTTGATCATAAACGCTACCGATTGGTCTAATCTTTTTTGGCTTTGATTCACCCGATTACATTTATTCCATTAAGAACTAGGTAGGCATGCGAACCATACATAGACCCAACGCTCAATTAATTTCAAAGTGCACTGTTTCACTGGAGTAATTATGCTAAAAACTCACTAGATGAAGATGGAATACTTCTGTGACACAACAAAGAACAACACCACAATATTTTCACATCAAGAGTGGCGGTAGCCATCCCCGGTCGAGGAAAATGACGACCTACTAAAGTCCCTATAGCAAAGGGGTGGCCGACACTCTTAGTCACACCTAACTCCCTTAATCTGAAAATTGATTAGATATAGAATGGAATTCAGAGCAAATGGCGGCACGGATTCCAACGATCGTGGTGTCTTTGGACACAGCTAAGTTAGCCGGATGTCATTTAAGGGTTTATTATCTAACAGTCGGTAGCTGCACCACTAGTGTAAGTCCATAACATAACCTAACTATTTGATGTGTTTACATCAAGGTTTCATGTGTTAAAATAGAGAAGGAATGGGCGCTACGTACTTACGATTGGTACGATTCGCCCAGCAATTTATGCAGCAGTATAAATTCTTGATTATATGGTAATCATCAAGCTGAGAAAATAGAACGAGTACATACCTTTCATCAAAGACTTTCTTACACATTGACTGGCCACATGGTGTTTCTAACAACTTCTGACATAAAATCAAAGAGACTCGAAGAAAACCAAATTTAAGCTAATACTCATCGTCAAAGATCTCTGATTTAGGGACATAAAGTTGACTTAGTGATTGAATTATACCTTGCATCCCCGCATATCTCCATGATGTAAACAAGCAACGGGAAGAGGCGAAGCTTTCCAAGATTAGTCATGAAGAATACAAGATCTTAATGTCAATAACATACACTTAGGGAAAGCACAAGCACTCAAGAGCACGTAGGTTGAAAGCAAAATTTAAAGCGAATAAATTTTGGTCAGAGCATAATGACCGTGTCGCAAGTAGTGTGATGGGCGAAGGCTAATATTACAGTAATTTTTAGATCTTTTCTTGGGACTGATAGGGTCCACTGAAAACAACTACATCTCTTCAAGTTATGGAAACTAGCATTCGTGACTTGAGGAAAACAATAATGTAATTAAAAACTGAGAGTAATGGGCTCTCCCTTCGATCCATCGGTGTGCATGGTAGGGAAATATTTGGATGCTGTTAGTCACGAGAAAGCAAACTGTGGTGTAAATCCTGCTTCCTTTTGATAGTTTGGCACAACTTTGGTGTCCTTTTATCGACGTAACTTACCTGAATTTTGGAATCCGAATTACATTCATTGATGCTTGGGTCAGACCATTTACGTATATGGGTCAGACATGTACACCCGACACCGACTGATAACCTCACTTCTGAACAATGACATCACTTGAACACTTGAAACTAATGAAATAGTGTATCGGGCTCTGACAGAAGACGTGCGACGTAATAATATAAGTGTGTAAAAATATTAGTTAGCTTCTACAGAGAATTGAACTCTTATATTATATTAAATCATGAATCTGTTCTCAAGTAGTTAGAGTTGGAAGTTGGTATTGGTAACTAGGGAAATTTCGTTCCCGAGACTGGCTGAACTGAACGGAATCGACCAATGGCATTGAACCACTATACCGGATTTTTCTAAAATTCAAAACATTGTAGCTTAAATTTTGAAAGTTATTTGCCGATGCTGAATTATCCGAGCATTGAAACCCTATTAAATATGGTAGAAATGAAATCCTCATATCTTCAAGCATGATCCTTTGTAGGTTTCATTAGAATATAAGGCCGCGTAAGCAAGAAATCTGTTGTGAAAGGTGATCATGTCGGTTTCCCGCGACTGAACGGCCCATGTTCAAAAAATATTTGTCATTTTGGGCCTTTAAGTGCTTATAACTTTTTGAAAACTCAATGGATCTGGATGAAACTTTCCAACTTAGTAGGCCCAATTTAGGTGCGTCAGTAGACACCAAGATCGTTGGAATCCGTGCCGTCGTTTGGGCTGCAGTCGAGTTCCAACCGAATCAATTTTCAGAATAAGGGAGTTACGTGTGTCTATGGTTGGCTGCCACCTTTTTTCGTTTGGAGGCTTTCCAGTGTTGTCGAGTTTAGACTTTGTCCGGAGGTGGCTACCGCCACCCATGACTGGAGCGCTTCTTTTCCCGAATTTTCAGACCCCCAAAAAAATTTGGGGGGGGGGGCGCTAGGGGGGGTGGAAGTCAAAACCTGTGAACCTCGATATCTTTCGAACGAAACAAGATATTGAGGCCCGGTTTGGACAAAAAATTGTCTAAAATTGCATACTTTAAGATTCTAAAGGCCAAAATCCCAAAATTACATTTTTAACTTAACTTACGTGCTTTTTTCAGTTTTTGAGGAAAAACAATTTCTTTTAAACACACCAAACTGAAAGAGCACAATTTTGTATTTGAACCAGAACCAGTTGTTTAAATTGCTCGTCTTTTTCCGCATCCAACGAGTGGCTATGCAAGCTGGGGACCCGAACGGTTTCGGAGTTATGATCGATTGAAGCTTCCACTCAACGCGCGCCGACCGATTTTCGCGCGCACAAAAGTCGGATTTGACTGTTATTAAATCAGATTGAATGTTCAAACTGAGCGCAATGCATTATTAGGGACTCTTGAGGGTAGCTGAGTTCAGAAATTACAGATACCTCCAAAAAATTCACGTTTTTAAAATTACACCTCCGTACAGGACCACTGAGCGGCCGGTCGGCGCTCAGTGGGCCTCTGCAATAGCGCTACGGAGCTGTAATTTTAAAAACGTGAATTTTTTGGAGGTATCTGTAATTTCTGAACTCAGCTACCCTCAAGAGTCCCTAATAATGCATTGCGCTCAGTTTGAACATTCAATCTGATTTAATAACAGTCAAATCCGACTTTTTTGCGCGCGAAAATCGATCGGCGCGCGTTGAGTGGAAGCTTCAATCGATCATAACTCCGAAACCGTTCGGGTCCCCAGCTTGCATAGCCACTCGTTGGATGCGGAAAAAGACGAGCAATTTAAACAATTGGTTCTGGTTCAAATACAAAATTGTGCTCTTTCAGTTTGGTGTGTTTAAAAGAAATTGTTTTTCCTCAAAAACTGAAAAAAGCACGTAAGTTAAGTTAAAAATGTAATTTTGGGATTTTGGCCTTAAGAATCTTAATGTATGCAATTTTAGACAATTTTTTGTCCAAACCGGGCCTCAATATCTTGTTTCGTTCGAAAGATATCGAGGTTCACAGGTTTTGACTTCCACCCCCCTAGCGCCCCCCCCCCCCCCCAAATTTTTTTGGGGGTCTGAAAATTCGGGAAAAGAAGCGCTCCAGTATTAGTAACTGATAGACGAAGTTTGAATAAGTTTTAGTGGAGGGTGAATAATGTTGTTTTTGCATACGGCTCTTTTGAATCACTTCAAACTGGCTCAAACTTGGTGTCACGGAAGTTTGCCGATGGATTTGCTTGAAACTCGGGGTCCTATTGGTTTCTGGCTCGAAATGGCTGACTCTTTCCTATTAAATTTTTGAAATGCTGGATACTTTTAAGATGGCTGCCGAGTTTCATGTGAATCCATCAGTAAACTTTCGTAACACTAAGTTTCAACCATTTTTCTGCCGCCATTTTGAAGTTATTCAGAATTTCTAAGATCCAATGAAAGATTCATTTTTCTTGTGCCGAAATACCCGCGGATACCAAGTCTCATTTAGGATGCAATTGCACGCGCTTATATCAGCGTAATTAAGCCGATGGTGACATACAATGACAGCCAGTCGGGGGTTGAACAAATTGATATTGAATTTGAGTCGACTGTGCAGTTGGGAAATAATCTATCTCCGACACTTACAATTTTCCTTCTCCTTCTCATAGAATAATGATGCTTCGCAATCAGAAGCGAAACTAGGATAGGGAAGTTGAAGCGAAGAAGAAGAATATTTAGTACAGTACTGTTTACATTTGAGAAATGGATGCCGGTGCGATCAGGGTTGCCGATTCGGTTCGAAATTTAAAAGTCCCGCCGGCCGCGCTCATTTCAAGAACGTACAACGCGGCATCATAGTAAGCAAGTACGGAGTTTGCTTCAGCGCGTTCTTACGGGAGTTTTGCTTCTGATTGCGAAGCATCCTCTCTATGCTTTTTTTGTGCAAACAAATTGCTTTCATGGTCAGACGAAACTTTTTCTTTTTTAAGAAAAAGTTAAACAATGAAACTTTCCCATAAGATTAGCACTCAGCAATAAGCATGCCGTATTTCATTTACATCCATCTCTCTCTATGTATATCTACGCCGGTAATGAGCTGGAAAGCAATACTTAAAAGCCGCACTTTTTGTATGTATTCAAGTACTCACACTTATACGGAGCTTCAGCTCTGCCAATTTATTGCGGGCTGCCGCTAACTCACAGTTTGCCGTGACCAAAGCTCGTCGTTTTGGTTCAACAACTACCCAAACATCATGAAACTTCATTATGTTGATGACCCAAGCACAGAGACCTTTAAATGAGAGAAAAAAAAACAATCACACAAATATATGTAATTTGGTTCGATTCTTATTCTTAAGTATTCTCAAAATGTTTACGTTAGATGCTCCCCTGCTAAAAAAGTTCCCATGGGAATTTCTTACCCAAGGAATTTTAGGGAGGGGAGCGGGAGCCAGGCTTGGATCCCCTGGAAAGGCTTCCCATGCGAACCAAACACGAGCCTCGGGGACTGCCCATCGGAAGCTTCCCGTATGCTTTTACGTGGATTTCCGTGCCCACAATGCCAACTCTCATTGCAGAACCATAGAACAAAAAGATTAAAGATTAGGTACTTATATACGAAAGTTAATTTTTTTCATAGACAAGGCATCCTTAGGGCGAATAAGAGACTCTTTTCTTTTAGACAGGCAGAAAACTCTTGGCCACTGCGAAATTCTTGGAGTTCCGGAGGCTCGCTTAATATCCGGGAGGGTAATTTACTATTCATAAACGTCCCCTGCGCCGATTTCATGCTTGTATGCAATGATATTCTTGGAAATTTCTACATTGTGCAGTTTCACAGAAATATAAATACTTAAAAAATAGATAAATTTTTAGAAAAAAAGTAACGAGTAACGTATGCATGAAAAAAACCATAATATTTATTAAAATGAAGAAAAATTAAGTAAATAAAATGAAATAACATAAAATTAAAACTGCATTAAAATATACATACAGGGTGATACAAAAGTCTTTTGACACCCCTGGTACTTTTGAACGAAATGAAATAGAACATTGATTTTTTAGCTGTGTTCCTGTGGCATTTAAACCTCTTTTTTGACCCCCAAAATTTTTTGCCGCGCCCGAGGGCGGCTTTGGATCATAATTTTTTTTTTCAAATCAGGACCCTTATCATGGGACACATCGTTGGATAGATAATAAAAAAAGAAAATTTCTGACGCAAAGTTCAAGTCGATATCTCAATTTTTGTCAAGACGGCGGCTAAAAAACTGCAGGAAACCAGTTTGGGAGATTTTTGAGGGATTCTTACCAACGACATTACCGAGAATCTAGTTTCCCAGGTTATTTAACACGGGAAAAAGGAATTTGACATTAGGTTGTCAAAAGTTCGAAGTTCTTGTAAGATGGCGGCCGATCAAAATGGCGGAAACCCTGTTTTGAAGGGTTCTCGCGGATTTTTGCGGAGAAAATGCCTGGAAGTCTGTCTTTCGAAGTTACTTGACACGTGGAAGACGAAAGGATTTGGAATTTATTGACCTGATGCTGAATTTGTCTTTGCCGTGTCAAATAACTCTAGGAAAAGGACTTTCAGGCATTTTTATCCGCCAAAACCCCTCAAAACCGGGTTCCCGCAATTTGGATTGGCCGCCATCAAGGATATGGGATTCAAAATTTTGACAACCGAATGTTAAATTTGTCTTCTCCCTGATAAATAACCTTCGAATACAGTCTTCCGGGTATCTTTATCAGCAAAACCCCCTGAAAATCTTTCATAACGCAGCAAGAAAGTGAAGTTGATTTAACATTTTGGATTTAAAAAAAAATAAAATGCTCAATTACCCGCAACAACAGTCACTTTAGAAATGCCTGAATGTAAAACTAACTGCTTTGGTGCGTAATTCAGCATTTTATCAGCAAACTTTTTATATTATTCAGCAAACTTTTTTAACATCCAGGATATTAAAGCAACTTCCTTTTTTTTCAGTGCGGGGTTCCTGCCATTTCAATCGGCCGCCATCTCGGAAGGACTTCAAAATTTTGACAACCCGATGTCAAATTGGACTGCATTTTGCAATTTGGAACTATAAATTCTGGCTCTTATGGAAAAACACTTATGTGCATAGGGATACTAATGGCGCATACGTTGTTTTTAAACCGGGCGAGAATTTATAGTTCCAAATTGCAAAATGAAGTCCAATTTGTCTTTACCGTGGAAGTAACCTCGGAATACAGATTTCCGAGCACTTTAATGAGCGAAATCCCTGAAAACCCTTCAAAACGAGGGTACTAGGTCATTTTTCCTAATTTTTTCCCTGCATCAGGTTTTCCGAATACTTTTAAACGCAGAGGTGAATTTCAAGCAGTTTTAACATGTACTTGGTTGCGAAGACCTTACCTACTAGGTTATGCCGGCCGCCTGAAAACAGTGACGAAAAACCTGCATTTAGCTTCGAATTAAACGTGCACTGTACAGCCAGGATATCTCGACCAGTTTTTATTGATTTGTTCGTTTTTTACTTTAATTCATTTCAGTTTATTACTTTACTTCATTTTATTTTTTACCTATTTTTTTCATCGTTACCTTTATTTCAGTTTATATTCTTTTTCATTCATTTTACTATCTACTTTATTATTTCACTATTCTATTCCCTATTTTTTTTGCTATATTTTATTTTTTAATTTACTTTATTTTTTGATTTTTTATTTTTTCACGCTGTGTTATTTTACTTTTTTCTCTATTTTATTTTATTTAATTTTATTTTATTTTATGTACCATGTTTCATTTTCAGACTGCATTTTATTTTTCACTTTATTTTGTTTTTCACTTTTTTCATTTTCTAACGTCCGCTTCTAACGTATATTTTTTTTACGACATTACATGTCTTTAATCTATTTTATTTTTAACTCATGTTTTTATTTTACTGAATGTTCTAAATTTCCTTTTTTTACATATATTTATTCTTATAGTCTTTTCCACTGTAGATATAAAAATGTCTAGCACAAAGCAAATGTTCTATTATCTACCCATGAAATTATCCAATAATTAGCTAGTTAATATTTAATTTTTCCTTACGTAATCCTGAAACTCAAATGCGACCTATGTAATGTCACCTAGCTTCCAGGTGATGTCACCTACCTTCCAGGCGATGTCACCTACCTTCCAGGCGATGTCACCTACCTTCCAGGCGATGTCACCTACCTTCCAGGCGATGTCACCTACCTTCTAGGTGATGTCACCTACCTTTTAGGCGATGTCGCCTATTTGTTTGGCGATGTCGCCTATTGTTTAGGTGATCAGTTTTACCAGGGTCACTAAACACATCAAACTCAATGGAATGAAACTTGAAGACCTATGATAGTGTGTATGTTGGTATCATCCCTCTATTCTGAATGAAACAAAGTCACACACAAACACATCAAATACGCCGTACAAATGAACACACGAATCACATCAAACACACCACGGTCCCTTGGGTGCCAGGTAGGGCAGTCCCGAGAGGTTGGGGTTGGGCTCCTTGCTTGCCAGGAAGATTATTCCCCTTTTCTCAAAATTCCTACATTTGACCCGGTTAATATCAATACAGCCAGTTTTATCCCAGTAAATCCTGCTTTATATCTAACGACATATCGAGGATCGATAAACAACCTATACCGTAGTTTGATAGATGCAACGGCATTTATTCCGTTCAATCTAAGTTCATCCTAATTTAGTTAGATTCATCCTTGCTGTGACAATGACTTTGATTTTAAATTGATTAAATTTCGAATAAATTAAATTTGTGGAAGTATGTGTCATTAACATAACAAATATGCCCATACTTTCTAAAATTAAATCAAGCGAAAATATACCTACATCACTAAATTTGGGAAATTATGCCATTACTGAAGGTAAATTTTTAGCTGAATTGTTAATGAATGATTTAAATGGATAAGCATCTAAAGGAACTTTAGTAGTATTAATGAAAATTACAACAATAATGTATAAAAAAAAATTAAATGATGTTCTCATCATAATTTGACAGAATCTACGAGGGGGTCGGGCCGCAGAGCGGCCAGGAGGCGGAGCCCTCTTAATACCGGGATTATACATAAGTTGCGTAAAGCGTTGTGCGCTAGTTCAAGGTATTTTTTCTTGCGTGAGAGAATTTTTCGTGTCCTTACTTTTTTCTGCCTTAGTCAGATTTCATGCGTTTGCCAAATTTTGCAAATAAAAAAAGATCCGTGAACTGTGATCGATAAATCTCAAATGATCAATAATCCTCAATCAATCCTCTCCTCAATCAATAATCCTTCCCTTCCCTTCTCACCCCGCATTCTCCCGTATAATATCCGCCAAAAACATTCTCAAATTGCGTTTATCTCGAGAAAACTTCCGCGTTTACGGTAGCTCCCAGGTCATTCTTGAGGACATACTCCACCAAATCCCTTCTCCCCGGAAATGGGCTGTTACAGAGAGACCTCCAGCTAGACTGCACCTCCTTATGGAACGATTTTCGTAAACCAATTCACGGGGGTCTGAATTTCGGGAAAAACAGGGGGGAGTCAAAAGATTTTCTCACAGAGAACCCCCCCCCCCCCCCGAATAATTTGCGGCGGAAAATTTGATTTTTCCTGAAAATTAAAAAACGGTGGGACAGGCACGTAGCCAGGGGGGGGGGCCTTGGGGGGCTTAAACACCCCCCCCCGCCCCTCAAAAAAAAAAGGAAGAAAAGAGAGAAGGAAAGGGGAGACAGAAGATGAGAAAGTGCGAGAGAAGAAGAAGTCTGAGACGGTCGAATATATTTATCTCTTTTAGTGTAGAGTCCTAAATGAAAACACCGTGTTCATTCCTAAAATTTTTGGCAGAATAGCCTCAAAATGCGTTCATAAAGAATAGACATTCCAAAAATTTTCCAGCGTTGTAGAATGTAGTAATTTGAAAGTATTTTGTGTGAAAGTAAAAAAAAAAGGTGTAATTTGTATGCAGAATCTGATGGAAAATCTGCGACGCGGAAGCTCCGAAATGCGTCAAAATAGAGTTAAAATTTCAAAAATTTTCAGAATCTTTTTGAGCGCATATGTGTATACGTGCCTGAGTGGGGGGCCGGAGGGCTGTAGGAATGTACCTGTTGGCATGCATGAATGCGACGGGAACGGTCATACTATGGTTGGCCGTGTTCTATGAAATTAACAATTCTACGCGGCAACGCTGTAGACAAGGTATTCGTCAACTCCGGTGTCGATCAGATCGAGCCCGGTCGATTTATCGATTATTTGAGAGATATCGATCACAGTTCACGGCTCTTTTTTTATTTGCAAAATTTGGCAAACGCATGAAATCTGACTAAGCAGAAGAAAGTAAGAACACGAAAAATTCTCTCACGCAAGACACAAAATCTCAAACAAGAAAAAAAATCACACACAAGAAAAAAAAACACAAGAAAAAAAAATCACACACAAAAAAGAAAATAACACACAAGAAAAAAAACATCTTACACAAGAAAAAAACACCACACACAAGAAAAAAAATCACACACAAGGAAAAAAATTCCCACACATGGGACAAAAGCCCGCTCGTGAAGGGAAAAAAAATCCCACACGGGAAATAATTCTTTCACAGGGATTCTTTTCCTTTCAGGCACAAACGGCCAGCCATAGAAAAGCATTGATACGACATGTAATTGAGGATCTTCTATGGAACGGGTTCCGTAACCCTAAAAAAAAATTCCGAAAAAAAAAAAAGTATACATATTTTTTTTTCGTGAAAAAAAAAATCCGAAAAAAAGTATACATATTATTTTTTTCGTGGAAAAAAAAAAAAATATCTTAGGACTAGGTCGAATAACGGCTGGTGTTGCTGGGGGACTCCAGCGGCCGATGCCCGTTGATTCTACGGACTGATAAGTGTTGAAGACCGATGCGCGGCAAGCCGGGCATATTCAAATATTTCCCGCGCAATTCCAACTGAACCTGCTAGGGGTCACAGTTGGATCCTTAATTGCATGGACTTTGTATAATCTAAACGCGTAGACCCGTTACCTACTTCAGAAAAGTGCGGGTGCAGCTTACCTATTCAGGGATGACCTTTCCGGACCTTTCCTTACGAAGAGGGAATAAGTAAAACTTACTCAACAGCGCAATACCCCGTTTCAACAAAAACTTTCTGCTTCTTTTTTGGGGCAGCGATTCTTGCTTGCATTTGGTTTTTTATCAATCTCTGGTAGAATTTCTATTTAAATATACGAAGCCAAAACTTTTGTAATCGTTTGCAATTCAATCAAGAAAACACAACCCTTAAAAAAAAAAAAAAAAAAAACTTACCTGCAGCAGCTGTAGACTTGGAGCGTACAGCATCCGGGTCAAATTCTGGGTCTTTCAAATACGGTTGAATTCCTTTCACAACATCAGGATGAATATTTTCTTTGTCATAGTGAAGGAGTGCATCAAGAAATGCATCGAGTTTGGCCATCATTAACTATAAGAGAAAAAATTGTGTACATATAAATTTACAGGGTAGGCCAAAAGATCCTTCAAGGAACAAGTAACACGTATTATTTAATCTGATCCTGTATCAAGAAACACCCCGTCTTTACTAAAGTAGCATTTCATTAAAAAAATAAAATGGCACCGGCAGCCTCAAGAATGTGAACACCTCTTTACGAATACAATCATCTCGTAGTAGATCCATGTAAATAATATTTT
Organism: Bemisia tabaci; assembly: GCF_918797505.1. NCBI lineage: Eukaryota > Metazoa > Arthropoda > Insecta > Hemiptera > Aleyrodidae > Bemisia > Bemisia tabaci. The sequence continues at coordinate 40,432,654 of NC_092794.1, read as the reverse complement.
ATCCGTCAATAAGACATATGTTCATAGTATAGTTTTCCATTTAATAAGTAGGGGCCTACGGTAGGTACGTACCTAACGCTTTATTCTGGACTCTCAAATTCCCCACGCATCGCTTGAGTGACGTATCTTACCATTTTTAACAAGCAAAAACAAAATGAAGTAGCTAACGCTCTCCTCGATCTCTCTCATTCTATAAAGCATTAGGTACTTTATCAATGAGGACTTATCTGTAACAATAGCGGATGTCGAGTTTTCTCATTGTGAGAAAATTGCGTTTGAAGTTTTCGAAGCTTTGCACTTTGCCGCTCGTAGAAACGAGAGGATTCTTATAAAGATTTTAATGAAGGCAACTTTTCCTACAAAAAACACACGATTTACGATCTATGTAAGTGATAAATTAAAGGAGTAACAGTGATTTGAAAAAAAATGTGACATCCGCTATTTTTACTGAAAACATTTTTGGCGCGTAAACGTAGTATACCGCCTTTGCGATGGTTTTGACCCTCCACTCGATACAATAACCGAGTCCCTTAGTTCCTTACCGGAAAGTGACTGCCACGAACTTCTGAGATTTTCCAAAGCGTGTAAAAAGTTTACTAATCCGTCAATAATTATGATTTAAAGTTTTTTGTCATTCTGGGGCTTTCCAGTTTATGTGTAATGAATACCACGTCCACCAGTCATACGGTCGCGTCATACCAATCTACGTTACTTGGTTTTTTTAAAAAAAACCTTAGAATGCTTCGCGCTAATTTAAAATATGCATATACAAGCAGAAGCAAACGAACTGATTCGAGGATTACTGAGCAGTTTAGCACTCTTCGAATGAGAATTTCACTGCTCCGTTTTGTTTAAAACGTTGTATTGACAGATATCTACACCCCTGTTATGCTTTTCAAAATTTGGTACCACTGCTCTGATAGCCAGGACAGCCGTGTGACGGTAATTTTTCCCGTCACTTAAGTTCGAATAAGTATTTAATCATATGTAAAAATTTCGATGACTACAACGGTAGCAGGTGATGGCGACAGTAGCGCACTCTGTAGGGACGGTGAAGTAGCGGAATACCGTAGTACACCGGTCGGCCGCCGCGCGCCACTCGAGCGCTCTCGCGGAGCGATCCGGACCCGACTACACAGCTGTTTAGCGTGTGCACGACGTCTCGGTCGTTCAGACACCTGAAAAAAGTCGGTTTTTTTTATTATTTTTGCTTTATTAGTTAATTGGTTTCAGCAAATTTACTCAAGAAAGTCGCAAAGCTAATTTAGGCAAATCATTTGATGTAAGAGTGAATTTATTTGATTGTATATTTAACTTTTTGAAGTCGAATGAAGTTGGTCGATGCATGCGGAAGGTAGATGAAATGAATTTGATGGGGTCCCGACCGGTACCTCGCAGCGCTTGTCCGATTTTTCGGATCCCTTCATTTGCGTAGCTGTGCACGTGGTGAGTAGCACGCTTGCAAGTGAGGGCTTGGTTTCTCATCGCATTTATCTCTTGTGTGACGCACCCATTTCTGGGTAGCTCCTATGGTGAATAAATGCATGAGCATGGATTTTTTACTTAGTAATCTCTTGTTGAAATTTATTTAAACGAATTTTATTCTTATTCGGAAGCACATCTAATTTAATTATATTTAATTTAATTTAATCATGAAAAATAAATCTCTCATAATTGATCAATTTCCAAGTGTGCACGTGTTGAGTAGCACCTGGGATTTTGGTTGTTATTGGAATTTATTTTGGAAAATATTTATTTCGTATCCTAAATCTACCATTCAAGATTGAGTGCACGTGGTGAGTAGCACCGGTTGTTTGGGAGATTTAAGGTAAAATAAATAATTGAGGAGTAATTCATTCGAAAGTTCGAACCCTTTTTGTCCCCTTTTCCGTTCCTTTCAAAGTACCTATTTTAAAAAGTCAATCCGATCAACAACATTCACCTTCAATCGTCCTAATTTTGATCTCGTATTTAGTTTTATTTTTTTTGTCTTGAGAATTTTTTAAGTTTGTAATTGTGTTCAAAAAGTAGTTTCTTTTCTTGTCAATAAAAATTGACTCTAGTACGTTCAAATTTGCTCTCATTATTCCTTCCTGCAACACCTGTCCTCACCTCAGGAAAATTTTATTTTTGATTACGCACTTCGAGTGTGTTGGCGCCCGAACCCAGGCGTCCCGACGAGCATCTGGCACCCAAAATTTGTGGCTTGATCTGCTGAATCTCGATCCTTTCCGGAAGGCTTGCTTTCTGACGATCAGGATCGTACGATCTCTCGCTTTTCCTCGCCACAAGCCGTAAGTGCAATCTATGATGAGCCTCCAGACTCATTAGACCATGTGCTAATCGTGGACCATACAGAAATTCAGTCCCCTATCAGGCCAAAACAGTGCACAGGCAGGCACAAACCCAGGCAATGTCCCGATCGTGGCTCGGTCGCTTCCCAGCTGAAGAGCAAAAGGCGACCCTCGCCGCAGTCAGACCTAATTACTTTCACTCGATTACCCATTTCACCGTCACGCTGGGATCCACCAAATTTTCAAAATAATTTCTTCGCGAGTATTTAGCAATTTTTTCCTTACTCTCCGTTAAAACACGAAGAAAAAGAGGCCTCATTCATAAAAATCGGCCGAATAGAAGAGAAGTTTCAGTATTCGAAATCTGAAGAAATCAACAAAACCTCGAATTCTCCAAACAAAAAATAAAATGAAGGGGAAAAAAAGGAATGTATAAATTACAATTAGATAAAGTTGACCTCAGAATTTGACAAGCAATTTCATTATATAACGGAGAAAAACTTGGGAGAAATTACAAAAAATTCGCCTCTTGCAAGGGGCCCCCTTGTAAGAATTTTGACCTGAAGACAAGAGTTGAATGGCAGCAGTACTCCATACAATACACGGTGTGCCTGAACGAACCTTTTTTTTTTTTTTTTTTGGTCAAAAAAGAAAATTCTTCATATTTTTTAACTACAGTGTCTCTTAAATCGTTTCAGCCAAAAAAAAATTCTGTCAAGATTCTGGAAAGTAAAGGCGCTTTAAAAGTATTCTGGGGATATAATAGCTAAATCACGGTTAGTAAATCCCGTTATATTATTAAAAAGAAATTGACTCCATAGTTTAATGCCTTTAGTTTCTTGAGTATGATTATTTTAAGCACTCAAACATTTATACCCCCAATTTTAGCCACGGGGTGATTTCCTGAGAGCCGATAATATCACGAATTTCTCATAGAACCTTTCAAAAATGGCTTGCTTTTTGAGCAGTTGATTTGGTCATCAAGCCGGGATTTAAATGGAAGCTGATAATAACACAAAGCTCTGAGAAAAATGTTGAGATGTACATAGGAACGGTTTGTAAATAACGAGGAGAGACAGGCAAAGCGGCTAGAATCCGATCTAATTTTTGCCATTATTCTGTTGAATTGATGTTGCCGCGGACTGCTAACTGTGTCCACACATGGTTTGTGCTCAGCATACCGAAACATAAGTATTGTTACACGTAGAATCTAATTTTCACGTCAGAGATTTGACTCACTTCGATTTTTTCGATTTTATACGGATTATTGATGGTTTTTAGGGATTGAAATTACTTATTATTGTTTCATGAAAAATAAATGCACCCAAAATGACTATAGCATATTGGCTTTTACATATGTGCACTCACGATATTGACTCGTAAATTCAAAGAGTGGGTACATAGACCTGGTATATCAAGTTTCTGCGATTATAAACGGCAAATCGGTAGATTTTTGGGATGTAGATTCCTTACTTTCGATTCATGAATGAATAAAGCATAGACATGGTTGAACTTCTTTGCATAGAAAGACGTTTAAAATAACAAAATCAAGACATATTTAATGCAAAATTTGATTTCATTTCAATAATATAACGGGATTTATACTAACTGTGATTTGGGTATTTTAGCCCCAAGATACCTTTAAATCGACTTTATCTTTCAGGAGTTCGACAGAATTTTTCCTTTCTTCGCTTAAATTATTCCGTAGCACTTTTCTTCGAGAATCTTATAAGATTTGGCTTGAGGCAGATCAAAAAACTTAAACTCGTTCGAATGGCTTTCTACATTCACAATACACGGTCTCGTCAAAGTGCATCGTTGATCTTTCAGTTTTGGATCGTATGAATTCTCTTGTTGTGCTACTTACCTATTTTGAAATCTCTATAAATGAAAACTAAAGGGGTTGATTTGTGCGAGTTAATGACTTGCCTTATCAACACATTGTGTTGGAGTTCACTGCTTGTTTTATGCATGAAACAATGTCTTTAGTAAGGGTAAGGCTGATGAAACGACTGAAATGAACCAAAAGTATGTCAGTGCTGAGTCATTTAATCGAATTGAACAAAAAACAAAACCGTCTGTAACTTCTGCATAAAAAATAAGGAACAAATTATATAATCAGTTAAAATCTCATCGATTCTGGCAAAACGGTCCCGATACGTATCATTTGAGTGTCAGCTGCAGGCCATGGGCTGCAGCCTGCAGGCCACGGCCATGGGCGCGGGCAGTTATCGCATGTGCGTTCGAATATGAAGGGTTTCCTACCCCGGCGGCCCGGGAGAACAGTGGATATTCACATCCGCTCTTTTTACAAATAACATGGTTTCCAGTTCATATCTCGCCGAAAAATTACGCACGAAGTCTGAAACTTTGCACAGGCATTCTTAAAGGCACCAGAATTTGAAAAGAGCGTTTGCCCTAAAAATGGCGGATGTTGGCGGCCGCTATTGTTACATATATGTCCTCGAATACCTCGACGGTACTACCATCTACTGCTGAAACTAAATGAATACCTTGCAAGCTTTCCAGCTACGATCTTTTGGAATTTTTCCTTTGGCAGCAAATAAGACCATGACAGCAGCGGTAACATTTGCTACTGCCGGAGGTGGACTACCGAATGACTTCAGTTCTGTCAAATTATTCTGTAACAAAAATAATTCGAGGTAAGCTGACTTCTATGGCGATGCGTATTAAATAATTGACGTAGAAATAATGAAGCGAAGGTAACACAAAGAAAGGAGAGCCACATTCAACAATTAGGCAAAATCATTTTCTTTTAAAGATCTTAGGTTTCTGCACTACAATCTAATTGTGAAAAAACTTAAGTCATAAGTGCAAATATGAGTTAAAATTTTGAAAGACAGTAAGTTAAGTGTAAAAATGAAACGCAGCCTTTGCTTTAGGACTCAAAGAAAATCACAAACTTTATTTAGTGTATCCAAGGCAGCCTGTGCAGCAACAAGAGCAGGTTCAGCCCGATCCAAATCCTCCTCACAGCATCGTTGCTTCATGGAAACATCCTCTTCAATTATACGGACCTTTCGTTCTTCCTCAGCGACTGGAATCACACAGGAAAGAACTCAAATATTTTTAGCTTCATTCTCAAAGTCCCTATTGGCAAAAGGACCTTGGAGACATTGGCACAAGCTTGGATCAAAGCTTTGACAAAATTGGAATGAGTATGGAATTACAAGCTTGGCTGTACAACCTTGCATCGACATTTGAGCGGGGTTTGTTTTTTAACCTGCTTGGTATTTCAACCATGGTCCAAACTCGGATTCTCAAGGGCACGAGGAGCTCCTTTTTCCAACCTTGTGCCAAGATTGACAAAAACTTGGCCCATTAATCATGATATACCAATAATGCGCCAACCATGGATTAAAAAGGATGGACAGAGCTTCGTTTTTTAGGCTTGTGTCAAGGTAGAAGAACCAATCTTGAAAATTTCAGCCTTGCACCAATCATGCTGTCTCAAGGACAGTACTGCTCCTTCTTCCAACCTTAGGGCAAGGTCGACCAAGCCCTAGTAAAAATAAAATGCCCTTAGTGCGTTCGGAGTGCACTCCGAGTGCACTCCGAACGCACTAAGTGTGTAGTGTGAGAGTGGGTGCGCTTCGAGTGCACTCGGGGTGCACTCGAGGTGCGTCCGTGGTGCCTCTGGAGTGTGTCCGAATCCACCGACGGGTCGAGGATACCTTTCCATTGTATCCGCGCCGGGTTTTTACCTGGCGGCGTGACCCTTGATGATCTACTGGTGGCGAATAATTTGCGAACCAATTTTTTTAATATTTGAAAATTGTCCGTTTATTTCGACGGATTCGGATTCAGCTTGCAATCCTGATGAAAAATATGTATACTTTTGAGTAGATATATTGGTAAGTTCGCGATCCAGAAATAAAAAAAAATGCAATGAGAAGCATTTTAGAAGCGCGGAAGAAATTCGCGAGTTTTGTAATTCAATAACTTATAGTTATACTTACTTTTAACTATACATATTTTTCATCAGGATTGCAAGCTGAATCTGAATCCGTCGAAATAAAAGGAAAATTTACAAACGTTAAAAAAATTGGTCCGCAAATTTTGGGCTCCCAATAGACTTGAGGACCGTTGACAGGTAAAGACCCGGCATCGACACAATGAGGAGAATGCCACGGTGAGCCAGGCCTGGATCCAGGAGCTCCTCGCCGAGATTTAGACGTTGATTCTATGTTTGCCCAAAAATGTTCTAATTTTTACGGCGTCTAATTTGACTGCCCAGACTTATACATGTATTTTCGGCTTCGAATGAAATGTAATGGCTCTCTTGTTAAAACTTTTAAATTTCACGCCGAACTCAATGATCGCATCGATAATTACCGAATGCGACTCTTTAGTGAGGCATTTGCGTGGGAACTTTCCCGCTTATCAAGTCACCACAGCATTGATTTTACGATAGAAATGTGCAACATGAGAATCCTCAACATTTTCCGTTTTTTTACGTTACTGTTATTATTTAGTGAAAATCGGTTCAATTGATCGAATCTACTGAAGAAAAAGTTAAATCAATTTAATAACTTATCCAAGAGTTGCACCTGTTGGCCGAGGGTGCGCTTTATGAAGCACTTAACACGTTAGCCATATATTTTGCATGGGGTGGGGTGATTTCCAAATAATAACGCAGAATTATGTTTCTTTGGAGAAATTTTCCTTCAAGGAGGAGGGGAGTGCAGACTGCAGACCCTCTGGACCAGGCCTCTTTCACGTCACGTCACTAAGGAAAAAAAATAAAAATGACCCAATCCGAGGGAAGTTTCCTTCGTTGAGAGTACTGAGTACTCTCTCTTCTATTCTCCTCTTATTACGATTGTGCTCACTGCCTCCTCGACGAATGTTGATGAGCTAGGCTAAAATTTTTTCGGATCAACCTCTCACAGCCAATTTTTCGATTTTCAAGGGTAGCACAAGCGGGAACGGTTCTTGTAGACACCCGTGCGGTAATTTCAAAAAAATTGTGAAAAGATTATTTTGTGCTCCTGGGTAGTGCCTTTGGATTTTACGCTGTCCGAGGAGCGGCGCTGCGCTTTGGACAGGAACGGTGCCCGACCCGCCTTTGTTTATGTAACCATGAGTCGAGCGACCGGCGACGACGTGACGGGGCTGCTGGTGCGAAGGCGCGTCGCGGATCGCGGAGAGGGTTGGGCCAAACACGGCGGCTTTCTCAGTCTCACAGTGTTCGGTTTCGAGGTCCAGGGGAAAACCCTCGCGGCGACGACGCGGCAAGCGCAAGCCGCCTGCCTGAGAAAATCCAACCCTCTGGTCAGTGGCCGGCGACGGCGGCAATTCTACCCTTGACTTGGCGGCATGGCGGCTCTGCGGCGGCAGGTCTACCTTTGGTTCGGACCTGAGGCCGCAGCCCTTCTCGGCTCGCCCAGTGTTGAAAAGGCCGGAAAAACGGGCGTTTTTGACTCGGGCGAAATTTTGCTCTGCGAGTGAGAAGGCCCATATTCGCACGATAGAATGGGACGTTTTGGCTCACGACAGTTTCAGCGAAGATAGCAGAGTCGAGATATAAATTCAAACTCATTCGAGCTCATATCCCTCCTTGGTTGAAAAACAATGGTCGGTAGAAGCTTTTAAATTTTATTAAGGAATTTAAGTTATAAAATATAATACCATGAATTTCGAACTTATTGAGAGCAACAGGGGGAACTCTATGATCGTGTATTAAGAGAGGGAGGGCCCTCAAGTCTGGTCTAACATAGCGTTGCGTCGTAGACATATGTAAAGCAACGATTTCCGCCAACTCAGGAAAAATAATCTCGACATTACAGAGCAAAGCACAGCACGAAGAAAACAGCATAAAAGGGCGCGAGCCGCAAAGGGTCGTTTTTTTAGCACCACGCTTCAAAAAAGGGTTGGGAATGGCAACAGCCGTGAGCAAGCTTGAGATAAGGCTGGAAACAAATCAAAGGCGTCTTGAGAGGTTTTCCGATTTAAAGCTACCAAGGAAGGCAACTTGTAGCGTGACCCCCTCCAGGATTTTTAGCACCAAATATGTATGTCAAGAAAAAAAAGTTAAATGAGAATTGAGTGTTTTTATTGAAAAAAATTACAAAATCTTACGGAAATTGACAAATTCCAAGCTTCTACATCGGATGACACGGCGGACTATACATTCGGCTGTTTTCAAAGTATTTTCCACCACTTTGAACACAAAGCTCCAGCAGTTCTGCCCATTTCACAAAGATCGTCTTTTCGAAGTCTTCTTGGCGGAACGTTTTGAAGAATTTTTGAAGAGCAGTTTGGATCTCGGCTATGGAATCAAACCGTGTGCCTCTCAGAAATGTCTTTAACTCTAGAAAGAGCCATTCCATAGCCGAAATCAAAACCGCTTTTCAAAAATTCTTCAAAACGTTCCCCCAAGAAGACTTCGAAAAGACGATCTTTGTGAAATGGGCAGAACTGCTGGAGCTTTGTGTTCAAAGTGGTGGAAAATACTTTGAAAATCAGCTGAATGTATAGTCCGCCGTGTCATCCCATGTAGAAGCTTGGAATTTGTCAATTTCCGTAAGATTTTGTAATTTTTTTCAATAAAAACACTCAATTCTCATTTAACTTTTTTTTCTTGACAAGCATATTTGTTGCTAAAAATCCTGGAGGGGGTCATGCTACAAGTCATTTTCAAAACCCTGTATCTCTGTCATTTTTTAAGCTAGAGAGTTGTTCTTGGTCGTGTTTTATTGGTAATTGCGTCTACTTTAAGCACACTTAAACCGCAAATCAATAGCTGTTTTTGTTCGCTCAAAACCCGGAAGTGTGCAAAACTTCTTGAACACCCTATGTATTTCATCAAAATCAGAACGTACGGAAATTTTTAACTTAAATCGACACCAATAAATCCAAAATCGGCCCATCCCTGCCCACAATCCCGACCCCTAAAGGTGGGGAACAGAGCCTCCTTTCAAAAAAATTCAAGTTCGTTAAATTGGCGTAGAGACTCCGAAAAAATATGGATTCATAGGTAATAGACCCCAAAGAATCCAAATTTGAGAGTCCCGTTGTCCGCAGAGACTTTTCTGATGGGGCACAGGGGGTCTCAGAACTTTAAAATTTAACCGGTGTGGAGGTTACCTCTGTGCCCCATCAGAAAAGTCTCTGAGTATAACGGGACCCTCAAATTTGGAGTCCTTGGGGTCGATTACCCATGAATCCACATTTTTTCCACGTCAATTTAACGAACTTGAATTTTTTTGAAAGGGAGCTCTGTCCCCCACCTTTAGGGGTAGCTATTGTGGACAGGGATGGACTGATTTTGGATTTTTTGGTGTCGATTTAAGTTGAAAATTTCCGTACGTCCTGATTTTGATGCAATAATTTCAAAATTATGACATAAATCGTAGCTTTTGAAGTACGGACCCCCCTTTTACTCCCCAATAGACGCCAGGAGGGCTCTAGGACTATGAATAATTCGGATTCCTTGGGGTCGATTCCCTATTCGTCTCCGCGATCCTGAACTTCGTCCGACTCAGATGAACCGAAAAAAAGGCCTGGTACGGTAGGTCCGGACCACCCTGTATAAAAGGAAAATCTGCACAATTGCTCTTATTTTATTCATAGAGTACGGAATTCGAAGTAAAACAACCATAAGGACTACAAAAAAATACTAATAGGAATTATCGAAATTACTCTTTGGGGCCGTCCATAAATAATGTAAGGCAATTTTGCCGATTTTTAGACTCCCCCTCCCCCTCTCCTATCGTTTGATGCATAATTTAATGAAAACAGGTGTTGAAACAAATCGATATTGTTTTAAACATTAATAATACCAAACCAGTCCTAGGGAAGAACTACCACCCATAAAAATCTTAGCTCAAAATATTCATTTTCGCTCGAGTTATCTAGTGGACAAGATTTGACCTCCCCCCCCCCCCACTTTCGAGCCCCACCCCTTAAAATCTATTGCCTCAAATTTGAATTTTGTTTTCGCAAAATAGTAGTTCTAATGAGTCTGTACGAAATGAAAAATAATTGGTCAAAATGTCTTTCAACGTACGAAAGATATAACTACTCAAACATCGAGAAATGCTGACCTCTTTAAATACAGAGTTAACGAAAGAGATAGGGTTACAATTTTGTTTCAAGTACTCCTTAGCTACTTTTATACCATTTTCTCTAAAAACAGGATGGCTCAACAAGCAAACTCTGGTTGCCAAATTCCTCACCAGGTTAATCTTTTGTGCAAAGGGTTGTACTGACATGAAATTGAGATATCTACCCGAAAAAATGAGTTTGGAGAACCAAGCAGTTACAAATTTTCCTTCATATCTTTGTACAGATACGTCTAAGAAAATGGATGCCTTAAATTCTTTTTCTAGAGTAAAGGAGGGGTATCGATAAGGACCGATTTTGGCCCCACTTCAAAAAATCATCTGAACCCATATTTTAAGTACCTTAGGGTAGGTGCATTCTGGCGCAAAATGTTTTTGCGATTGGGCATCGTTTTCCTGTCAAAACAGCCGACTCAATTCTTCGGCTGAAAAATGGTTTTAATTTTATAACGAGCCCAAAAAAGTTTTGCTTCATGAATACGGGAGGTCCATGTACGTAATTTTTTGCGTACTTTTCAATGAAACAGGCAAAAATTGTCTAAACCCACTTTTAGTGGGTCATTCTGGACACTTTCAACGATTTTTGGCAATTTTTCACCCGTAACTAGATAACGGTTAATTATGCAACAAAAACAATTGCAGATTCAAAAAGAGCGTAAAAAATCCGTCAGAAATCATTGGTTAAACACTTTCTCAACTTAAACCGTCAACAAGAAAGAGAGCTCTAAACTTGAGAAAACCGAAAAACTGCATTTTTCCCGATTATTAGTCTTTATTTACCTCCAGCACAATTTTGCCATATCACCAAAATTCAACGGATTAAAGTTACATATCAGTACATGAAACAAACCAAAAATTACGGTGTGGAAAAATTGTGCTCATAGTTAAAAATAGACTTCAGTTGAATGGTACCATCCTTGAATAAAATATGAAAATTCTTTCACTCTCCGGAAAGATTCGCCAATCATTCATGGGATACCTGTTTCCGGGTAATTTTTTGCGTACTTTCGAAAATCATTCGTGGAAAATCATATTGAGTGTTCCATTCAGAGAATTTTTCGAGATTTTTGGGGGGTTTTTTGGGTTTTTTTAAGGGGGGTGGTTTGGGGTTTTTGGGGGGCTTGGGGAGGATTTTTTGTTTGTAATACAACAAAAACAAATTCAGAAATAACGCAGTAATTCGATAGGATTCGATACTTGAAACTCTCTCTCAGCTTGGACTAGCTACACGAAAAACGGTCTCAAACTCGAGAAGCTGGAAAAACAGCCTTTCCCCCAGCTTCCCATGCATAATTTACATCACTTGCTTAACAAAAGGTTTTTTTTGTTTTTTTCGTAAAACCCCTTTCAATGAAGTTTTTTTCTTACAATTATTATTATTTTTAGTATTATAATTTTTTTTTTTTTTTTTTTTTTTTTTTTTTTTTTTTTTTTGTAACTCAGAAGAGGGAACACTTCCGGCACAAGTATTACTGACGGGCCACAGGCCAAAGTCAGTAACACATACTATCTTGCTTGGAAAAAAAAGGGTAAACGTTATTTTAAAGTAAAATTTAAAAAAAAAATTAAAAAAAATTTTAAAAAAATTAAATTTTACGTGAAATCAAAAAATTATTCGATATTAAGAAACGACCTGACAATACTTGACGTGCTTATAGCGACGGACTTCTGCATTGAATGAAGCAGGTAACTGTTTATTCCGAGGTCTCGAAGATGTTGAACCGAACTTTTTGGAACTATCCCCGTTACTGACATTATCAGGGGCTTGATACAAACAATATTCAGGTTCCATAATCGCTTCATTTCTGCAGCTAAGGGCAGATATTTTACCATCTTCTCCTGATACTTCAGCTCCAAGTTATGATTATTAGGGATGCTAATATCTATGATGTAAGCGGTGCGATCTCGCTTATCAACAAGCACTATGTCCGGTCTGTTTGCCATGATGGTTTTATCGGTTAGGATCGGGTTATCCCAATAGAGCCGGAAGCGCTGATTCTCCATTATAATTATTATAATTATAATAATCACTATTTTTACCATTATTACTATTTTTTTTTTTTTTTTTTTTTATATTATTTTTTTTTTTTAACTCTGAAGAGGGAACACTTTCGGTACAAGTATTATTGACGGGCCACAGGCCAAAATCAGCAACACATACTATCTTGCTTGAATAAAAAGTGAATGTTATTTTATAGTAAAATTAAATAATTTAAAAAAATTAAATTTTAATTGAAATCAAAAAATTACTCGATATTAAGAAACGACCTGATCACTGACTAGGGGCTGCAAACCCCCAGCCAGGGATGCGCAGCTGGTTTTTCAAGGAGGGACAAGCCCAACTTTACTTCCTCGGACGCCTCTGGCGATGTTTTGGCCACGAGGATGTCCAGCCGCTTGCTCGGGTACCGCGGGGTCGCCAGCCCTCGAAAGGGCCTCCCGTACGATATTGAGGTCGCCACTGAGGTTCTGAGGTTATTATTATTATTTATGTTCTTATATCACGTCTCAAGGACGGCAGATTTTTCCTAGCGGCCGAAGTACCAGAAATGTACCTCACTTCTCAGGTACTTCAGTCCATGACTTTTCTGACAATATGAGCTGTCGTCAAGATGACTGTCTTTTGGAGAGCGCTGAGGTTGTGTCTGCCCGGAATCTCTGAGATTGCCTTAGCTGCACTTTTAGAAATGGTGCCTGTTGCTCCAATTATTACCGGAACAACTCGTGTTTTCATCCCCCAAATTCTTTGCGTTTCGATTGCCACGTTCTTATATTTGGTTCGCTTTTCGGCTTCTTTCTGGACGATGTTGTAGTCTGAGGGGATAGCAACGTCGATAATGATGCAGGTCTTCTCCTTTTTGTTTTTGATTATAATATCTGGTTTGTTCGCCGGAACGCATCTGTCGGTTTGTATTTCCGTATTCCAGATTATTGTAACGTCTGCGGATTCAGTAACCGGGTCCAGTTTGTGCTTGTACCATTTTTCGCATGGATCAATGTTGTAGTGTTTGCAGATGTTCCAGTGGAAATGGCTTCCGACTGCATCGTGGCGTTCAATGTATTCTCTGTTTGCGAGGATTGGGCATGCAGATACTATATGATGTATGGTTTCAGGCTCAGTTTTACAGAGGCGGCATTTCGGATCCACTACTTGTGTTCCTCGGTTACGCAGTATCCGCTCAAGGCATCAGACCACTCCCAGACCGCATAAAAGCACTGATGGAATACCCACCTCCAGCAGATGCGCACGGTCTACGAAGATTCCTGGGCATGATGAACTTTTATCGCCTTTTCCTGCCAGACACTGCCCAATAACAAGCACCCCTACACGAAGCACTCATTGGCATAAAAGGGAATCAACCGATTCACTGGACATTTTCCCTTCTAGACGTCTTCGAAGCCTGCAAACAAAGCCTCGGAGATGCCACACTCCTCGCGCACCCAAGCGCCGACGCACTCTAAGTATAGGCCTCTTCTCAGACGCTTCGAAAGCATCGATTGGAGCCTGTCTACAGCAACTCGTCGACAACAAGTAGCAACCTCTCGGCTTCTTCTCGAAAAAGCTCAATCCACGGAAACAGGAATGGCCCACGCCGCACAGAGAACCCCTGGGCGTGTACGAAGCAATCCGCCATTTCAGACCGGCAGTTGAAGGTCAGGACTTCACGATCTATACAGATCATAAGCCACTAACCTACGTCTTCGACAAGAAACATGGAAACCTGCCGCCCGTCCAAATGAACCAACTTGCATTCATATTCCAGTTCACAACGGACATCCAGTACATACCGGGTTCCGCCAACGTCGTCGCTGACGCATTCTCTAGAATCGAAGCGATCACTTCCACAAACCAGATCGACTTCAACACACTTGCCGCAGCACAGAAAGACGACCCAGAGCTACCAGAACTCTTGAAGGACGACAAACTTTCAATCAAACTCACGCTCATTTCCGTCCCAGGAACAGACATCAAAATCTACTGCGACTCTACAACGCAGCAAAGACCCTATGTCCCATTCCCACTCAGACAAAGGATCTTCAAACAACTTCACAACCTGAGCCACCCCGGCACCAGAGCAACACAGAAACTCATCTCCGATCGCTACGTCTGGCCAAAAATGCACATTGACTGCCGGAGATAGACCCAAGCCTGCCAAGAGTGTCAACGAGCTAAAGTCCCCGGCACGCACACTCACCTCTAGGTACCATCAACACTCCATCCAACCGATTCCAGCACATCCACATCGACTTGATCGGACCTCTTCCCCTGGCGCAAAACTACAAGTATTGCCTCACGGTCATCGACCGCTACACCCGCTGGCCAGAAGCACAACCTCTAGAGGGTATCGCAGCTGAAGAAGTCGCAACAGCCCTCCTAAACTGCTGGATTTCAAGATTCGGTTCACCTTCCCAGCTCACAAGTGATCGAGGTCGACAATTTGAAACTCACCTCTTCCGAGCCTTGGAGAAACAGCTGGGAATCAACCACATCCGGTCAACTCCATACCACCCCGCAGCAAACGGAATGGTTGAACGGATGCACAGACACCTCAAGAGCGCCATCATATGCCACCCAAACTCTACATGGCTAGAAGCTCTCCCACTAGTACTTCTAGGCATGAGATCTGTCTTTAGAGAAGACGCCCAAGCAACACCAGCAGAGCTGACCTATGGCGAACCTGTACGCCTCCCAGGGGAACTACTGGTCACAAACCCAACTCAAGACAACCCCGCAGAATACGTCAGCAAACTGCGCACCCAGATGGCAAATCTTCGGCCTAAACCTGCCTCTCGCCATGGCACAGAAAGCACGTTCATATTCAAGGACCTGAAAACGTGCTCCCACGCCTTCCTCAGGGACGACACAAGCCGCAAGTCTCTGCAGCCCCCCTACACTGGGCCATACAAAATCGTAGAGCGTACCGACAATATGTACAAACTTCTGATAAAAGGCAGGCAAGTCAACATCAGCATCGACCGCCTTAAACCGGCCTACATCCTACCCGAAGAACCAGCCTCTGTACAGCTCGCACATCCCAAAACCACTCCGGCCCCAGCTGCGGCCCCGCTCCCAACACCCAACGAAGCGGAGACCAAAGCTCCGGAATACAGGACTCGATCAGGGAGGAAAGTGCACTTCCACTTCCCGGACTTGGTCAAACAATGAAAAAAGCACAAACCCAATCAATCAAGTAGCTTTCCCGCGGAAAATTGTACCCCAGCCTCACCTATAAAAAGGTCCTCAATCCAGCCACAGCATTCAGTCTTCCGCCCACGAGCCATGGCGACAGTCGACAAGCTATTCCACCTGACAGCCCGCTTCATCCAACACAATTACTTACATGAAGAACCATCAACTTTCTCCTGGCGGCTGCCACATAACAACTTTTTGGACCAAGAAGTACATAAAAAAAACAGCCAGCAAACCACCTCTGGCACAAAGGAACACACGAAACCAGGCAGCAGATGGGCTCAAACCACCAAAAACTTTGCGGCGCAATATGGTATGGCTTGCGCCCAGCAGAAAATAGCAATCTTCAAGTCCAAATCAAGAAGACAAGTTCAGCGATCACGAGGCCTACACCATAATGCAGGCACTCAAATCCATCCCCCCAAAACCCGCATCTTCACCATCCCTAAAGCCCAACTCCATTTAGTTCCTCCCGAAATATTTTTATTTGCCCCACCCATTTACCAGCATAACTTCAATCCTACGCCTCACCCCAAATTTGTCATATGTGCCTCTCCTGCTCTTCTCTAGGTACTTGTAAATTAAAATCGTGTCTACCATGCACTCATCTTTCTTGGCCCTGCCAGGATATTCCTGAAAACTACACCGTTGCCGGACTGACAAAACAGCAAAATACTTTGGAGAAGAAAAGCCGATTCCTCCAAGAAGCCAGCAAGACATGCCCAGACCTCATACCAAAATTCACCAAGTTCTTAGAGACTCCGTCTCAGCCGTAGGGGAGTACTGTAGCGGCCAATCACCGCCTCTCCTGTGCGGTGCATCCCAAGCTCGCCCGTGATTGGCCGACACGATCGCACCCCGAGGGTATAAGGGCAGCGCCCCCGGACCACAACGGCACTCGTGCTCAGTCCTCAAGTCCAGTCGCTCCAGCCACGCTGCTCCAGTCTTCGCTCGCTCCAGGCGCCATCCATCCTGTCTTTCACCACCATCTAAAACGGCCCTTCTCAGGGCCACCACATCACTTGAGCACCCACACCTACATACCAATCATATCAAACTCACAAAACACAAAAAACACACCAAACACATAGTCACAAATATTAAGCAAATCAAATACATCAAACACACCGAAAACATCAAGCATACCAAACATATGTATCCAACACATCAAACACACCAAACGTATCAAACTCATTAAACACAAAAAGCACACCAAACACATACAACACAAAAATTTCATCAAGCAAATCAAATACATCGAACACGCCGAAGACATCACATAGACCAAACACGCCAAACATATCGAAAAGATCAAACACACTAATTTTGCCGAACACTTTGGGGGCTTCACGCCAAACACATCAAACACATTAGACACATCAAACTTACCGAACACATTAAACTCATCGAACACTTCAAACGCCATACAAATCAAACAAACCAAACAAATAAAACGCACCAAACACATTGAACACGCCAAATACACGGAACACACTAAACTTATCAAGCAAATCAAACACGTTAAACACATCGAAAAGACCGAAAACATCAAATACACCAAACATTTTAGGGGCTTCACACCAAACACACCAACACATCAAACACATTAAACACATCAAACTCACCGAACACTTCAAACAGTCCAATCACATCCAACACATCAAACACACCATACATACATACCAAACATATCAAACTCACTAAACAAAAAAACACACCAAACACATAGTCACAAATATTGAGCAAATCAAATACATCAAACACACCGGAAACATCAAGCAGACCAAACACTTTAAACACACCCAACACATCAAACAAACCAAACGTATCGGCCGTTTTTTCCAGCTTCTCGAGTTTGAGACCGTTTTTCGTGTAGACAGTCCAAGCTGAGAGAGCGTGTCAAGTATCGAATCCTATCGAATTTCTGCGTTCTTTCTGAATTTATTATTGTTTTTGTTGTATTACAAACAAAAAATTCTCCCCAAGCCCCTCAAAAACCCCAAACCACCCCCTTAAAAAAAACCCAAAAAACCCCCCAAAAATCGTGAAAAATCGTGAAAAATTCTCTGAATGGAACACTCAATATGATTTTTCACGAATGATTTTCGAAAGTACGCAAAAAATTACCCGGAAACAGGTATCCCATGAATGATTGGCGAATCTTTCCGGAGAGTGAAAGAATTTTCATATTTTATTCAAGGATGGTACCATTCAACTGAAGTCTATTTTTAACTATGAGCACAATTTTTCCACACCGTAATTTTTGGTTTGTTTCATGTACTGATATGTAACTTTAATCCGTTGAATTTTGGTGATATGGCAAAATTGTGCTGGAGGTAAATAAAGACTAATAATCGGGAAAAATGCAGTTTTTCGGTTTTCTCAAGTTTAGAGCTCTCTTTCTTGTTGACGGTTTAAGTTGAGAAAGTGTTTAACCAATGATTTCTGACGGATTTTTTACGCTCTTTTTGAATCTGCAATTGTTTTTGTTGCATAATTAACCGTTATCTAGTTACGGGTGAAAAATTGCCAAAAATCGTTGAAAGTGTCCAGAATGACCCACTAAAAGTGGGTTTAGACAATTTTTGCCTGTTTCATTGAAAAGTACGCAAAAAATTACGTACATGGACCTCCCGTATTCATGAAGCAAAACTTTTTTGGGCTCGTTATAAAATTAAAACCATTTTTCAGCCGAAGAATTGAGTCGGCTGTTTTGACAGGAAAACGATGCCCAATCGCAAAAACATTTTGCGCCAGAATGCACCTACCCTAAGGTACTTAAAATATGGGTTCTGATGATTTTTTGAAGTGGGGCCAAAATCGGCCCTCATCGATACCCCTCATTTATATCATTTTCAAAGGAATTGAAAAATTCGAAAATCCTTTCAAATTAATTTTTCTGACAGCAGATGAAAATATTGTCCACAAATCTCTTATTAAAAAACAACCTGAAAGCCAAATAATTTAAGATGTTTTCCTCCAGGTCTTCTAGGATTAGATTCGCCACTACGGCACTAATTGGACCTCCCATTGTTACTCCACTGATCTGTTTGTAAAAATCGTTTTAAAATTGGAACACGGTTGACTCTGAACATGATTTTACTCCAAACAGAAACTCGTTTTTTGGTAGAGCCGTGTGAGCTTTGATTCCATCACATTTTTTGGAAATAACTTCTAATGCATAGCTAATACGGATATTCGTATACATAGATACTATGTCTGATGAGGCTAACATATAATCTTTTGGTACTGGGTCCATGGTCTTCAAAAATTCAACAAATTCAAATGAGTTCTTCACCGTGTTAGCTGTTTTTTCAACAATCTTACTGAAAACGTTTCCAAAAAGTTTTTAAAAATTGTAAAATGGACTTTGGATAGCAGTAACAATGAGTCTGAGATGCATTCCCTCTTTATGCGTTTTTACAAGGCCATTCTTTAACATGGCAAAGCGTTTGTTATCATTAAATCTTGAGCTACATTTTTTTAAATGTAATCCTTGCTTAACCAATTTTTTACGATGACGTTATTTTTATTTTGCAGTGAGAGCGTTAAGCAACGACTCATTTTTTTGTAAATTTTGATAACAGTTCTACCATTTTTTCCTTGTAGTCTGTCTTTTCCATTATCACTGTTTAGTTCGACTTGTCCGCAATAAGAATTGACAAATTTTTATTTTTAAGCAGGATTTTTTTGTTTTCAGCATATGGCTGTAGAATTTAAAATAATTCTACCTGGTCGAGACTCAAACTTTTTTTCTTAGTAAAGATATATCTTTCACAAAAACGGAACATGATCGACCCAACTGAGTTGCGAATTTTTTTAGATAAACTCTCATTTTTGTATTTAATTTTCGACTCAATGTTGGCAAATGTGTTAAACACATTTGTTGTACATACAGGAATATCCAAAAGTCACCTACCACCCCTATAATTTTCTTCCTAAGCGAGATAAAAGTTTGAAACCTTGGGAATGTTCCTCGGTTTAAGGTAGGGGTGTTCAAACGAATTCTTGCCGGAACACTTTGATATCGTTTCTTATTGAAACTGGCGCAGTCGCGACAGTGGCGATGATATCGACAACAGCCGGCCTTATCGGATTTTTGAGAGCTCGCACTCAATGCATTGATGCCCCGTGTGTCGGTTTATCAGATTGCCTGGCGCGGCGGCGCGTAAAATATATGTACAAATGTCAACAGCTTATTTTCGTCATCTCCGAAAACTCTGATCACTATCGGCATGAGCGCTCTTATCGTAAATTTTTCTTAACGGAACTGTTTCGGTAGCTTACCGACAACCGATAGAACAGCCCTAGTTTAAGTTAGCAACTTTTTGGTCCCCCCCAAAATTTTGGGGGGCGGCCCCCCCTAAGGGGGGCGGGGGCTAAGTTTTTTTTCCAAATGGCATTCCCCCTTTTGTGATACCTGATTCGAAAAATATTAAAAAAAGAAACTTTTTGGAGCAAACCGCAGGTCGGAATGTTGATTTTTGAAAAAAATGGCGGCCGGTCAAAGTTCAAAATGTCGGAAAGAGCCTCCCAAAAAGTGGCCCCTTTTTTGAAACTCGGGGATTTCATTCGTATGTGGCTGAAATGAAACCTTATGGTGAGACAAGCCTCCAGTAAAAATTTTAGCTTGAGTATACGTCTAGTTTCCGAGATACAGCGTTGCAAAGTTTGCATATTTAAGCTTTAAAAATTCGCATATTTTCAAGTATCTTATTGTCGAAAACACCTCCATCGGACATTTTATGATATTTTGTGACATTTAACCAACATTTAGTCTTATTATTGATTGCATACATCTATTGATACAATAATACTGCTAATTCTCTTGATACAACGTTGCAAAGTTGACACCAAAGACCTATAAAAAATGCTCAGTTTGGTTAGTTTTTTTATAAAAAGACGAACTTACTGATCACCAAAATATATTTTTATGGGGTTTAGGTGTGATTTTATAATAAGATACGTCTTCCATATAGGCCTTACCGCGAGCGTAAGCACAGATTCAATGATACAGCGTTGCAAAGTTTATTTATTTGAGCTTCAAAAATGTTTATATTTTGAAGTTCCGCGTTTAAAGAGCGATTTTCGTGGATCTTGTTTTCGAATTTGAGGAGTAAAATCTACCCACGTGTCATTTGTAGATGTATGTTCGAATAAACAGGGATAATTTGATTGGTGGTGGTACAGCGTTGCCAAGCTAACAACGTTAAACTCTTGAAATTATTATTTATGGTAGTTAAAGATGACGTCTATGAATGTAATACCTGATATCAAGGCAAAATATCGAGGGTTGATGTCAGTTCCGAGTGACAATTGGTATTGGCAAAAATACTATGATCAAGTTTATTAATACTTCTTTTAAAACGATAAATAAATGAGAAATTAAAATAAGGAATCCTCTAAGAATTGATATTTATGATTTTTGTTTTTTATAACTTTGCTTTACTTTTTTAATTTTTATTTTATTTATTTTACATGTTTAATGTTTTTACATTTTTAATTTTTTTACATTTTTAAATAACAATTATAATTTTTTTTATTTTTTTCTTCATTTTTTTCCATTTTTTATATTATTTATTTATTTATTTTTTTTTTTGCATGAATTTATCACACATCGGTACAAGTTCTGCCTGCAAATCTATGGACAATGTCTTGACACTCTTGACACTGTCGCTAATCTTAAACTTTAACATTAAGAAAAAAAAAGAAAAAACAAATAAATTTTTAAATGAACACTAAAGGAACAAGAACGGATGCAATGGATGAACGCATTATTTTTTCAAGGCGTAATAAATGTATTCTCTAGATCAAGATTAATTTATACTTAAAAAAACTCGAAATATTCCGTATTCTATATTTATTTTTTAATTTTTCTTAACAAAAGGTCGAATTGGCAACTATGGCGAGTCAGAATTTGTTGGATTTTGTAAGAAACGCTGATGATGAGTATTCCATTAAGCATGACAAAGTCTCTTGAATTTGATTTTGAAATCAGATTATTATTTTTGGAAGTATCCTAATTTTAAAATTATTTTATGTATAAATGTTGAAGGAAAACAAAAAAATAGGCAACAGTGTAATTTTTATACCAATTGTGATCTAGTTCTAACTAGAGTCCTAACATTTTGCTTTAAAATACCGAGACATGTTTGATCGAAGTTTTTTTTTAATAAAAAAATATTAGAAAAGACATGTTCAGAGGTATAAGATGTAAACTTTGCAACGCTGTGTTACTTGAAATTATTGTAGCCTTACATCAATGCACTATGCATCCAAGAGTGCCACTAGGGGTTAATCTCGTGCCACAAAATACAATTGGACATTCACTAAAATTGGTTTTTAAATAAGAAACTCAAAAATATGAGTATTTTTAAAGCTCAGAAAGGTAAACTTTGCAACGTTGCACTACCTAAACAGGGGTCATACATAAGCTGAAACTTTTACTGGAGACTTGCTTTATCATTATGCTTCATTTACGCTTTGTTTCAGTATTGTAAAGTTCACTCTTATGTTAGTTTTAGGAAGATAATATTTGAAAATATGAAGATTTTTAAAGCTTAAATATGCAAACTTTGCAACGTTGTATCTCCGAAACCAGACGTATACTCACGCTAAAATTTTTACTGGAGTCTTGGGTCATCATAAGGTTTCGTTTAGGCCACATTTGAATGAAATCCCCGAGTTTCACAAAAGGGGCCAAAAAAGGCCCTTTTTTTGGGAGGCTCTTTGGCATCTCCGTCTTTTATCGGCGGATTGGTCTGAAACTCAGAATCCCAGGGTTCTTCGGGACGAGAAAAACGATTCTGGCATTAGTTTTCCAGAAATATCAGTCCTTTTCTAAATGGCGGCGGTTAAAATGGTGGATTAGAGCGGGAACTGGATATTTAGGCTGCTTATCGTCGGATTTGTATGATACTTGGTATCCGGGGGTATTTTGGCACGAGAAGAAAGAATCTTTCATTGGATTTTTGAAATTTTTAAAAACTTTCAAAGTTCGGCAAAAATGCGAATGGCGATGATGGATGCGGATTTTCCGTTCTTTTCCCGCCACCATTTTGACGATATTCAGTGTTTCAAAAATCTAATGAAAGATTAATTTTTTCGAGCCAAAAACCACCACAGTATTGACTTTTGTGCAAACCCATCGGTAAACATCCTCGATATGGATTTTCCGTCATTTTTTCACCGCCATTTTAAAGTTTTTAAAAATTTCAAAAATCCAATGAAAGATTCGTTCTTTTCGTGCCGAAATACCCCCGGATAACAAGTTTCATACAAATCCGTTGATAAGCAGCCTAAATATCCACTTCCCGCTCTAAGCCGCCATTTTAACCGCCACCATTTTGAAAAGGAGTCACATTTCTGGAAAACTAATGCCAGAATCGTTTTTCTCGTCCCAAAAAACCCTACTGTACTGAGTTTCAGACCAATCCGCCGATAAAAAACGGAGATGCCAAATTTCCGCCATTTTGAACTTTGACCTGCCGCCATTTTGTCAAAAATCAACATTTTGACCTGCGGTTTGCGCCAAAATTTTTTTTTTATTATCACTCGAATGAGGTATCACAAAAGGGGGGTTGCCATTTGAGAAAAAAAGTTACCCCCCGCCCCCCTTAGGGGAGGCCGCCCCCCAACATTTTGGGGGGGCCAAAAAGTTGCTACCTTAAACCGAGGAGCATTCCCAATATATGAACATGTTGTTAAAATGTTAGATGAACATGTGCAAAGAATTTCGAAGGAGGGTTGCCGAAACAAGTTTCGATTGAGTGTCACCTGAGAAAAGTTGACGGGGACGTCCCGTGAAGGGATGACGGCAGAGTGTTGACGTATAGAGATATGTTGCGTTGTAAGGTGCCCGATAAGCTCTTGGAAGATGGGCACATTTGGCGTTTGGGTAAACTGAGTTACTTCTCATCAAGTAAAACTCGGCTAATAGCTCAGTATTTGATTTGATCCAATTACCTGAGTATGAATATGAATAGATAGTTTGTGACGGAGGCTAAAAACTGAATACAAACCAAACTGTTTTTCATCGGCCACTTTCAGCTGTTCTTTTCCCACGACTTTTATCAACTCCTCAGCTCTGGCGTTTTTCTCTGTCAACTCAACTTCTTTCACAGCTAATTCTTTCTGCAACCCATCCACCTATGACGAAAAGGATAAAGTAATAAAATCCAATTGATTTGGAACATTTGCTATTTTGTTATCAAGCGATGATTATTTAAAACACTGCGCTTGAAAACTTAAATTTCTTGGAAGCACTTATTTTTTGACATATTTCTTTTTATTCCCCAAGTTGGTAATGGAGAATACTTCTGTTCCATCAAATGAGCGCATCATGAAAATTACACGCATGCCAGTGCCTAAGTATTGGGAGGCCCTCTAGAACGAACCATATGGACTTTACAAGTCGATCATCTGAGTGTATTTTTGTTCTTTTTTTTGAACTTGCTACATCAATTTGTCCTCACTCCATGTTGTGAAGGGGACCCTGACTCCCAGTCTTTATAAGGGACCGTAGCAGTTATGGGCAAAATGGGTCAACTTTAAATTTATTGGAACAGAATTGATCCGAGTCAGTTTTTAACGTAATTTTCATTGATGAGAAAATTTCAAAAAGATTGGAGACCCGCATTTCAGGTGCAGCCTCCTTTCTCTAGCAGTGGCAGGGGAGCTATGCGACCATACATTTTGGATTCCTCAGGGTCAATTATACACACTAATTACATTATTCACTTTTCTTTCCGTGAGATCCTACATTGACTTTAACACCACAGAGAGTTTGTTTAGGGGAATACCGGATGCAGCCCCCTTGTAGGGGCGTTGGGCTCGGATGGGCCAATTTTGAACCTTCAGAGGTCAGTTCAGGTTCAAATTTGCCGCACCTTTAAATATCGATGCAATCAATTTGTGATACCAAAGGGAAGCCCAGCTTTTAAAATCACGACCCCCGCCCCTTCCATTTGTCTCTCAAAGGGGGCCGGCTTTTTAATTTAAATGTCTAGTTTAGAAGTTTCATTTTTGCAATCTTTTGATTGAATAATTTTGTGGTGTTTTAATCTTGTTTGAATGGTTTTTGCAGATTCTAAAATTTCATTACCGGATGAATTCCAAGGGTTTATAGGTAATGAAGCGACAGGAAACAAATGATACATTATACACTGCCGTGCTAAGAACAACACTAAATGACCGTTTGAGCATTAACAAATTTGCATGATAATACAATAATCTTCTGGGCAAATTTTGACCGTTTGAAAAGTTAATTCACCTTTCCCAGTTAAAATTTTTCAATGGAACTTCATGGTGTTTACCACGGAAAATGGGGCGTAAAAAGTTTCACCACGGAGCACTGCACCATGGAGAGAACCATGAAGAGGACCATGGAAAATGTCACCACGGAAAATTTCAACATTGAAATCCATTAGACCGTGGGTCAGCAAGGGGTAACCCCCCCCCCCCCCCCCGGGGAATTTTGAAGATGGTGATGTTCTTGAAACTCTCAACTTGTAGAATAAGATTTTTCTTGTTTACGCGAATTCTATTGTGGTGGGGGGAGTAAGCCCCCCCTAAACCCCCCAAAATTGCTCAGAATTCCGACTTTTCCGCGAATTTTCCCATTTTTCTCGAAAAGGCTTGATTTCAGGGCAAAACTCCTCATAACCATTCTGAAAGCTCGTGAAATATTGGTAAAGAAAAATTGTAAGTGACTTTGGCCATTACCCGTTGTCCGCCCGGATCCCCGTGGTCCCGGCCCCCCGGTTAGGGTGCTTAAAATGTCAAAATATCTCAAATTTCCGCGAAAATGACCGTTTCGCCGCGATTTCTCGCCAATAACGCGGAGAAGGTTGGTAATATCGTAAAATTGTTTATTCCTAAAATGATAGAGCATTAATTGTTCATTCGAGGGGCGGCCTAACTCCTCGTGGGGGGAGGGGGTCCCTCAGCAGTACCCACCATATAAAGACCGTCAAGATTGGCCGCTTCCTTGAGGTAGCGTTATGCGCAAAAATGGGCGGCAAAATGAAAACAAGTGGCGTTTTTTCTGAGAGAACATCAGTGCAACTTCTTGTGGGAGGTTGCAGGGGGGAGGAGGGTACATCCTCCTCCCTCCCCCTCCCCCTCCCCCTCCCCCTCCCCCTCCCCTCCCCCTCCCCCTCCCCCTCCCCCTCCTACCAAAAAATAATCACGAAAAACGTTAATTAAACGCGAAAATTCCACTTTGTAAGACGACTTTCAGGGCTTGTCATTAACACGCTTACACCAACATAATTTAACGAGGGGGAGGGGAGAAGGATTTATCTCCCCCTCCTCTTCCACCCCCTCCTCCTTCCCCAAAAAAATAATCACGAAAAAAGAGCCGTATGCAAAAACGACATTTTTCGCCCCCCCCCCCCCCCCCCTAAAACTTATTCAAACTTCGTCTTTTCCCGAGGCATGGAAGTTAGCTGAGATTATAGTTTTACCTAAACCGGGAAAACCAACTGAAAAAGTCTCATCATATCGTCCAATCTCACTTCCACCGCCATTTAGCAAACTCTTTGAACGCTGCTACTTAAAAAGATTGCTGCCGCTATTGAATGAAGGTAATATAATTCCAGATCATCAGTTCGGTTTTCGGGCTGGACATTCAACAATCGAGCAGGTACACAGGATGACGGCTCTTATAGAGAGGGCCTTAGAGGAGAAAAAAGTCTGTTAGGTGGCATTTCTTGACGTCGCACAGGCTTTTGATAAAGTATGGCAACTGGGTCTCCTCTGCAAGATCCGGATCCTATTGCCTGAAAATCACGTTCGGCTTTTAAAATCATACTTTCATGGTAGAAAATTCAGAGTACGTTTTAATAACTCTTATTCAAAATTCCACTCAATAACGGCAGGCATCCCTCAAGGTAGTGTACTAGGCCCTATTTTGTATAATATTTTTACCTATGATATCCCTAAGCTTATAGAAGGATTCATCGGCACTTTCGCTGACGATACTTCACCGGCAGAAATAGACAAAGACTTACATTCAGCTAACAACAAGTTACAAATTTCTCTAAATAACGTTTCTAATTGGGTGAAAATTAATGGCACAACTCTCAATGCTCAAAAATCTAATCATATTATCTTTACAAACAGAAAAATCACCCCAAAACCAGTTTTTTTAAATGGGGAACAAGTCCCACTAGTTTCAGTAGCACGCTCATTAGGAATTTATCTCGATTCAAGGTTAACCTTTAAAGACCACATAAATATTAAAGTTAAAGAACTTAACATAAACTATAAAAAAATGCACTGGTTGTTAAATAAAAAGTCAAAATTATCCATTAAAAATAAACTCCTACTATATAATCAAATATTACGCCCTATTTGGCTGTATGGATGCCAAATCTGGGGTTGTGCCAGTAATTCCAACATACAGAAATTAGAAATTTTCCAGTCTAAGGTACTAAGGACTATTATTGGAGCCCCGTGGTTCGTTAGAAACGTACACATACGTCGTGAATTGGAAATGCCATCTGTCAAACAAACCATTCGTGATACAGCACTAAGATATGAAGATCGTTTGCATATCCACTCAAATAGTGCTGGGTTAGAACTATTAAACACATCAATTATAAATAGAAGACTTAAAAGAACAAATGTCTTTGATTTACCCTCACGCTTCGCATAGTTGAAATGGGCTCAGAACGTTTGCAAGTCCACCTATCTGGAGGATTCGTTCGCTAAAATCAACTCACCTATCCTGTTTTATTCAGGATAACTTTCTTCTTATGTTAAATCAACTCTGAATGTGGGGGTGTGGGGGGCTGGGGTCCCGGGGGCTCCCCGCTGGGGTCCAACAACAGTTGTAAGTGAAATAGACTATAGAGTGCCAACAGAGCTAACGCCAAAGGGCCAATTCTCTTCCATTCTGTTGATGGGCCTCTCGCGGCGGGGTGCCCCCCCCCCCGGCTCCCCGCCCTTCCCTGTCTGCCTCCGCATGAAGGGTACACCTTTCTTACGTACACTCTTTCTCTCAGAAAAAACGCCACTTGTTTTCATTTTGCCGCCCATTTTTGCGCATAACGCTACCTTAAGGAAGCGGCCAATCTTAAAGGTTTTTATAGGGTAGGTACAACTGGGGGACCCCTCCCCCCACGAGGGGTTAGGCCGCCCCTCGAATGAACAATTAATGCTCTATCATTTTAGGAATAAACAATTTTACGATATTACCAACCTTCTCCGCGTTATTGGTGAGAAATCGCGGCGAAACGGTCATTTTCGCGGAAATTTGAGATATTTTGACATTTTAAGCCCCCTAACCGGAGGGCCGGGACCACAGGGATCCGGGCGGACAACGGGTAATGGCCAAAGTCACTTACAACTTTTCTTTACCAATATTTCACGAGCTTTCAGAATGGTTATGAGGAGTTTTGCCCTGAAATCAAGCCTTTTCGAGAAAAATAGGAAAATTCGCGGAAAAGTCGGAATTCTGAGCAATTTTGGGGGGTTTAGGGGGGGCTTACTCCCCCCACCACAATAGAATTCGCGTAAACAAGAAAAATCTTATTCTACCAGTCAAGAGCTTCAAGAAAATCACCATCTTCAAAATTTCCAAAGGGGGGGGGGGGGGGAGTTACCACTCGCTGGCCCACGGTCTACATCCACAGCACTCATAGTACCTCGTGTGGGTTTCTACCATCATTTCATCATGATGCTGTTTCGCTAAGTCATCATAAAACTGTCCTACCCAGTATTGCGAGTTTACCTAATATTTCAAACATTTTTAGTTTTCACGCTAGTTTTCTTTATAATCAAAATTGCCCAACAATAACTTACAGAAGAACGCACACCACAAATAAAAAAATGGCGCAGTTACCCAACCACCAGAGCAGGATCCCACCAATGACAATATGGATCACTGGTCCAAGCGGTATTGTAAACAACCAGAATAGCGGCACCGGAGTGCGAGCACCGCCAGAGCTACCAAAATTACACATAAGGGACCCTGTATATTTCTTTAAAAAATCGGATTTATACAGAGTGTCCGTAAAGTCCCTCCCCCTATCTAACTTTTGACCTAATTATTGAGGTAGAGATTTGAAACTTGGAGGATGTTCTCAAGTCAAAGGGATTTTTGACCCCCTAGAATTTTCGAGGGGGCCCCCTTGGGGGGGGGGGGTTAACGGACCACAACTTTTTTTTCAAATGGGATGACCCCCTTTGTGGTACCTCAATCGAAAGAGCATAAAAAAAAGAAAATTTGTCGCGCAAACCTGAAGTCAATATCTCAAACCGTCTCAAAATGGCGGCCGGTTTAACTTCAAGATGGCCGAACATCGGCATCTCGGTTATTTGCCTATAGATTTGCCTGAAACTTGGAACTTACAGGTGTTTTTTCATGAGATTAACAAATTTGATATTAGATTTCTAAAAAATAAAAAAATAAATAAAAAAAAAATCGGTCATTTTGATCTTCAATCAGCCGCCATATTCACAATTTTTTTTTTTAAATCTACCGATAAAATCGTTTTCCCACGTTCAAATACCTCCCAGTGCCAAGTCTCAGGCAAATCCATCCACAAAAAACCTAGATGTCAATTTTCGGCCATCTTGAACTTTAACCGGCAGCCATTTTGAAATGGATTGAGATATTGACTTCAAGTTTGCGCGAAAATTTACGCTCTTTCGATTGAGGTACCACAAAGGGGGTCTTCCCATTTAAAAAAAAAGTTGGGGTCCATAAACCCCCTTCCCCCTTCACCCCAAGGGGAGCCCCTCAAAAATTTTAGGGGGTCAAAAAGTAGCTCCCTTTCACCTAGGAGCATCCTCCATGTTTCAAATATCGACCTCAATTAGGTCAAAAGTCGGATGGGACTTTACGGACACCCTGTATGCACATTCTGATGCCCCTTATTTTGTTTAAAATTTTGACAACAAGATCGACTTTTTACGACGAACTACTAGAAAGTATGTTTTGGCGATTTTGACTTCCATCCCCTTCTCTTTTTTTAGGGGCTAGGTAAAAAATATTACTAATAGTTTTGAATCTCTAGGATGTCCCTCTTTGAGCAAATTTTTGGACTCCGTATTTAGGCCGATGTGACCTAGCAAATAATGAGCCCCTTGTTTTGTACTAAATTACAAAATTACACACTTTTGCAAGGCATTTGGATACTGCTTCCTTACCTATAGTTCTTAGCAAAAATAGATGAACAATTACCTGTTGAGCACAGTTTAGCAATTTTTGTAACCCAGTTTGAAATCGATGAATTCCGCTCGAAATTTTGACGGTGGTACTTTTCAACAATTTACGATAAAGTAATATTTGCTCTAGGAAAGATTTGGGGGTAGTGTAGTTAAATCGTCTTTCATTTTGGAAATATGAAGTGGATACCTTATTAACAGAGGTATGAACAAAAGCCATAAAGGAAGATGCTGATCCAACAAGATTTTCCTGAAATCAAATTCAATTATAATGAGCATGTGTATGAAAACAATAGTTACTTGGATAAATAAGAAAGTAATATTGGCAAAGATCTCGATCGCAGTCACGCGGCAATCTGTGCTCGTATAGAAAAAAATAACTATATAAATTTTATATATGTATCAAAATTACTTAAGGTTTCTTTGTGAGGCAAATTTTTGAATGTTTTCTTACCGGTAGTTCCTCAACTTCACCAAGGAATCGTTTAGAAACAGATTCAAGTGCTTCTTGTGGCCACTCGTAGAACCAATTTATGGATGTACAATTAATGATTGCAGGGAACCGACGAGCTCTAATTCGAAAACTTGGTCCCACAGGCGAAAAACACAGGATGATTTTCAATAATTTTCGTACTCTATCAACAAAGAATTTCCAGCAAATTTCGCGCGTGTCCATCAAACCAGCTCCTTTCACCTAAAAAAGAAAGTTATAAAAAAGTAACAGTCTCTTTAGGAGCAGGAGAGACACCACAAATAAATTAAAGTAAAAATGCGCAACAATAATGGGATGCAACAAGAAAAAAGAAGCGAAAATCTTTCGTCATAAAATACACAATTCATTGAAAACATTGATACTCCGAACAGAAAAGACAACAATGTTAGGAAAAATGGGAGTTCAAAAGGAAAGGACGCATCAAAGAGCTTAATGCAAAAACGACGTTTTTTTCCCCCCCTCTTGAATTTCTTCAAACTTTGTCTGTTAATCACTCATACCTGATTTCCCCTTTTCTAGAATTTCCACACCCCCGGGAGGGAGGGTGGGGTAGAAGCTAAAACCTTTGAATCACAATAATTCTCGAACGAAGAAAGATATCGAGAACCGGTTTGGACGAAGAATGGTCTAAAATTGCACACTTTATGATTCTGAAGGTAAAAATCCCAAAATCACATTTTCAAGTTAACTTGAGTGCATTCTTCAGTATTTGAGTCGAAGAAATTTCATTGAAACAAGCTATACACAAAGATTTCAATTTTTTCTTTAAACCACAATCAATTTTTTAAATTGTTAGTCTTTTTCGCATTCAACGAAGGGTCCATTTAGCTGGGTAACCAAACGGTTCGAGAGTTATGAACGATCGATGTTTCCTCTATAAGCGCACCGAACTATGGTTCCGAATAGAGTCCCTTTATACCCAGAGTTAAGACAATTCACTTTTGGTTGGGCCAGGGTTTGGCTGAAAGTGGCCTAATAAAAAATCCAATTCTGATTGGTTCTCGCTCATGGAGGCCGAAACGAGTGCACCAAGATGGCGGTACCTCGAATGTGAACAAGAATAATGAAAATATTACCTAATTGTGGTTTATCAAGAGTAAATTGTTATTTCCATCGGTCTCAAATGAAAATAGATTAAGAAATTATTCACAAAACAATCTCATTTTCTTTATAATTGATCAATTTGTTGATGTTGTTGTTTTTGTGTGACAGACATCGCAGGATTCCTGATCCTTATCCCTCAATATGGTTCGTTTGGGTGCACTCGTTTCGGCCTCCATGGCCAGCCAAGGCATTTAAGACCCCTAATTTTGGAGCACAAAATTTTCTTTTTGCGGCACAAAATAGCACAAAATTATGAGAGTATTACGGCATACTTTTTTTTCAAGAAATCAAAAAGGGGAGCAAACATTTCCACAGCCCCCCCAAAATTTGATGTGCCCGTTTACCCCCCTAAATTTACAAAAATGAATAATATCTCTACGGCACAAAATAGCACAAAATTAAAGCAGAAGCATGGCATACTCCACTTTCAAGAAATCGAAGAGGGGGGCAAACATTTCCACAGCCCCCCCAATTTTGAAATACCAATTTTTCCCCCTTAAATTTGAAAAAATTGAAAGTCTTGCTACGGCACAAAATAGCACAAAATTAGTACAAAATTATGGCATACTCCTTTTCCGAGAAATCGAAACAGGGGGCAAACATTTCTACAGCCCCCCCAATTTGGAATGCTGCTACCCCCCTTAATTTTGCGGCACAAAATTTTTTTCATGCGGCACAAAATAGCACAAAATTAGCACAAAATTATGGCATTCTTTTTTTTCGAAAATTCAAAAGTGGGGGGGCTACCGTTTCTACAGCCCCCCCAATTTTGAGGAGCGTTTCCCCCCTTAATTTTGCAGCACAAAATTTTTAATTTGCGGCACAAAATAGCACAAAATTAGCACAAAATTATGATATAATTTTTGGTTTAAGATTCGAATGTGGGGGGGCTGTGGAAATGGAGCCAGCCAAGGCCGGCTGCCAGTCAGCTGACAATCGAGTTGTCTTAACTCTGGGTATAATGGGACTCTAGTTCCGAAGTCGGATATGAGTGTTATTAAAGCAGATTGAAGGTTCAAACCGTGCAAAATGAATTTTAAGGGTAGCTGAGTTCAATAATTACATAGGTATCGACGGTGTAAGTCAGCAATCACATGATTCGGTTTGTGACGTCGCAAACTTCCTGTCATACTTTATTTTTAAACGGAAAAATACTCAACGGCAATTCTTTATAAAACTGTCGTGATTTTCCTTCTCCGTGCGAAGAAAATTCCGCTAAAACTTCGAGGAAGGATGTCAATTTGTTCTCCCTTGAAAAAATAACAGAGGCGAAGATTTTCAGACACCGCAAACGAGTTATAAGATTGCCGACATACACCGTCGATACACTACTACTAACAAGTCACTCTTACAGCTCTTCTATGCACTCTGCGACACCCAGCCGCCACTGATAGCGATCCTGCCAGAGCTCCTTCGGCAGATCGCAATTGGACTTCCTGAAAGGTCTTTTGACTAAAAACAAAATTGAAGGCATACGGGTAACTTTATAGAGGGCATACTTCGTTCCGCGAGATCAAACAGAGAGCTCACTTGGAAGGATTGTACCTAGATTTTTTGGAAAGGCCCTCAATTCCTTGAAAATAGGCATCAAGCACTACCCAGGTGATTAATTTAAGTTCCGAAAAGATCTTTGGACTTGACTTAAAATTTGATAAGCGCCAATAGCAAATTGTCAATTGGGCCCTCCGCTGAAAGAGGCGGAACACTCCTCAGTATTAGCTGCAAGTGATTCGAGTCAGGTGAAACCTAGAATTTCAAATGTAGGTATTATTTCTAAAATTACTCCATATACATCAAGCATAATTAGATAAATTATTAGGTACTTACGTACCTACTATGAATTATCCAAGCTAACACAAGAACTATCACTCAGATATTTATTGGAGGCTATTATGCATGTTGTTCATGAACTTAAGCATTCCGGCAGTTTCATCTTTCACGGCTTCTTTTTACGAGGTACTGAACAAGAACACAAATATTTAATACTGCAGGAACATGATTGATTCATTTCTTATAGTGATTTCACGAAGCACGAAGCAACTATTCGTTTACTAGATTACCACACACGGGAGATGTGAAAAGTGAGCCTATGAGGTTCTGGTACGGCGCAGCGCTTCCGGCGGACGGATGATCATGAGTGGCGGTAGCCACATCCGGGCAAGTAACCTATCCTCCAACAATTGGCAACACAGCACCACCCGGTCGAGGCAACGACACCATAGCAACACGTAACTATGGCTTATTTGGGTTTTTAGTTGCGTGTTCAAAAGCTTTATAAAGCAACGGAGCGACGGAATTCAGAAATTTTGATGTCCAGAAATGCGTCTCGGTCCTGTCTAACGAACTGCAGAGTTTCAAGGAAGTTGAAGATTTATTAAAAGAGATAGTGGACCACTAGACAAGGTAAGAATTTAAGCAATCTGATACATATTTCTTAACCAAAATTTCACGTCGAACACGATTCGTACAACGGAAATTACTGAAAGAAACTTCTAACAGAGATATTAACGTTTTTATTTCACATTGGTTACGAGGAATTTGAACTGACCCGCTCACAAAAAACTCAAAGCTCTACGTGAGTCAAATCGAGCATTATAACGGTATCAGCAAGCTTCTCAATCGAACAATGTTCATTTCCCACCACGTGTTGTTCAAACTACAAGCAATTTGCTATAGCTGAGCCAAAGCGTCAATATTGAGGTTGCCAGATTTTTATATCGCAGAGACTGTCATGATAACGTTAAGCGCGATGTGAATCACGTAGAGTATTGCGTTTTCATGAGCTTCAACTCTTACTATTCTTTTCCTTTTTATTTATCCATTACAAATTTTTTACCTACACAAGAAATTATGAAGAAGATGAAAATGGAAACTAGGCCTAAAATATTATCAAAATAATACTTACCATTTAGGTACGTATTACTTAATATTTAAGTAATTTTCATGTACTTTATACAAAAATTTTATTTATCTATCATAACGAAATTATGACATTCACTCCTCCTGTTTTCTTCCTTTTTACTTAATTATTACCTATTTTTTACGTAAAGAGGATTTTATCAAGCAGATAAAAATGGAAACTAGGCCTTAAATTTTATGTGAACATCATTTAATTTTTATTTACAGGTTATTTACAACTCACTTAATGACGAATTTTTTTTTTTTTTAAATAATTTTTATATAACGCTGCTACTAGGGCTCATTGTGAAAAGAATTCTGAATATCCAATCTTAGAACTCAAAACCTCAACATTCTTTTCTCACATAGTTCTCTTTTAATTTTTGGTTCAAATCAAGCGATTTAAAGTAGCTTTACTAAAATTATATGATCCTGAATCCACGTATGCTCTAGCATTACAGCCTTTTTACTCCTTAAATTCTGCCGATATGAGTCCATTTCGGTTAAGGCTTCTCTGAGCGATACCAAGTGTTCATACATTTAAGATAAGTGAGATATGTATTTTGGTTCTTCTTTTCGAAGGTTTAAAGTAAATTACGTATTACAGTACCTTCATCCAGTTTTGTTTCCTTGTTTAATGTTTGTTAAGAGTCTTTCTACGTGAACACTCAAGGGCATACATACTTACGCTCAGGTACCTATACTACGTAACTCTAATACTTACGTAACTCTTTATGGAAATTGCATGGATTAAAAAAAAAGTTAATTTGTACACACGCTGAAGAGCGCAAGCCTGAAAAATTACCCTACACAAAAAACCTTGCGTAAGCTATTCAAGAAGGGGGTGGGGGTAAAGTCCAAGTTTGGCTCACGAGGTCTTACGAAGGAGGAGGGGAGTCGAGTCCAGTCTTACGTGAGCTTCCCACTTTAAGATAAATAAATATTTTGAATAGAAACAAAAAGTCAGCCAGTTTTCACACTATCTGGAAAATTGGGGAAGGGAGACGGAGTTCAGGGCAGTTACTTGATTCAAAAGGGGATTGAAAAGCAGTTTCACTGTTTCTTTAATAGTGGTGGAGGTATAAAAAGTCGTCCAAAAAGCCTCACGTATTACTTGAATGGCCGCCAGAACAAATTGGTGATCAGTTAAAAAATGAAGTGAAAACTGGCAATCATGGCGCTTTATAAAAGAGAATTTACATTTTAAATGACTAATTCTGGTCGTAAGTAGACGAGCAGAAGTGAATCAACCATCACTGCCATCAGGTGCCACCTAAATTGCCAGTTTACGATACACAACACAGGCGGCCGCACATCAATCCTCTTCGTTTTAGCCCTTTTCCTCCCTTAATTTTAAAGATAAACCTTTAATAACCGTAGATAAAAACTTTAATACACCAAATCGGCGCTAAAAGAACGATCCACAAATTTTACTGAAGAATATTTTTCAATCCGGGCCTTCATATGGACGTAAATACAGAAAATATCGGTCAATCGTTCTCAATTTTCAATTTCTTTCAACTTCAATCATATTAAATTATTTGGACCTTCAAAATTTTAAATTATTCAAAAAGTAGACTCAAAATTGAGCTCAAAGTTAATTCTCGCTCCGCAATGAATTTTTGGAAATAAGTCCGATTTTCAACTTCATCGGACCACTGTGCGGAATCCCCCGAGGGGATTCATGGGAACTTTTGGCTAAAAACGCACCTTTTCGTAAGTAGAATCAATTGGGTCTAAATCCAGCCGTATGCTAATTTTTGGTCGGAAACGGGTCCTATGTATATGCCTTCGTTTACTGGACTATACATGTTCTAGACGGCTTACGTCATAATGAGGGTATACCACCTGTGAAAAAAATTATAGCACTAATAGGGTAGATATACAGAGGGTATGGCCCAGTTACCCGACCTTACCTTCATGTGGATACATTTGAGCCTAAATTAAGCTTGGCAGGGGAATATGGGTTCATGCGGCCGATCGGCGGGCCTTTAAATAGTAGCACTCCTAAGCTGTAATTTGGAAAGAGAGAATTTTGTAGAAATATCTGTAATTTCTAAACTTGGCGACCCTAAGAAATCCCAAAAAAATCATTTTGCATGGTTTGAACCTTCAATCTGATTTAATAGCACTCGTATCCGATTTTGGAGCCATATAGTTCAGTGCACGAAAACCGGTCGAAGTGCTTGTAGAGGAAACTTCAATGCTTCATAACTCTCGAACCATTTGGGTCTCCAGCTGATAAGACTATTCGTTGAATTCAAAAAAAACACACAAATTTAAAAACTGGTTTTGGTTGAAATAAAAAATTGAAACCTTTGTTTATTTCTTGTTTAAATGAAATATTTTTGACTCATATACTGATGAAAGCACTGAAGTTAAATTGAAAATGTGAATTTTGGATTTTTACCCCCATAATAATGAAATGTGCAATTTTAGACTATTCTTCGTCCAAACCGGTTCTCGATATCTATTTTTGTTCGAGAAATATCGAGGTTCACAGGTTTCAACTTCCACCACCACCTCCCCCCGCGCCCTCTCGGAGGTTTGAAAATTCGTTTTTGCATCAAGCTCTCTCCTAAAAGTGGGTTTTTAAAGCAAACTAGATTGTTATATTAGTTATTAAATTTCAAAATGTTATATTCATCTGTTTTTTCAGTGATCGATTGCAGATTAAGTCATACGTACGGAATCAAAGGGGTGGATTCAGAGTCAAGAAACTGTGTATTATTCAAGTCTCAAGAGACTTAAGAGCTCTTTTATTTCTTATGGAAAGGAAAAAAAAAATCTCCAATTACCTCAGGTTTGATTGCATTGATGATATGATCAACTTCCTCATCTGTGAATAAGTCTAGTATCTCACCGGATGCGAGCATATCATTTATTAGAACCAAGAATTTTTCGTCGATTATTTGCGAGTCAGTCATTAGCAGCATAATACCAATATTTTTTAAACCAGTTTTGAGGTACAGGTTAGCTAGATCGAACTGAAAGAGAAGGGAGGTAAGCCGTAAAAATCTCGAATAAATGAAACAAAGATACTAACTTAAGTTGTGTCATTTTTTTCACTCATTACCCTGCTAAAAATGACCATGTTGGTAACATGTTGAGATCATGATGTTACCAACAGGGACTAAAACGCCCATGTTGGTATCAAGATTATGTCAACATGGTATCAACGTGATATCATCTTGGGGTAAAAGACCAACATGATACCAACATGCTAGTGATGTGGAAAGTCCCAATATGATATTAACATGATTTTAAAAAAAATGTTGTTAACAACATTGCACAAATATGGTAACATGATGATATCAATTTGGACTTTCTCACCATAATGATAAAGAGTTGATGTAAAGTTAGTATCTGTTGATCCCATTGTGGGTACATACTGATATTTTTGCACTGACAAAAAAGTTTGGTGATTTTTACCGAACCCTTTGTTATACGGTTGTTCGATGGCACAAACCTAAGTATTGGGTTTTGTGAATCGAACGGCATTACGACGTCTGGAACACACGACCAACCGAGCTCTGTAAGGTTTTACCGAACTTTTAAGGTCACGGAAACCGATTATTTGGTTAATCGCACCGAACTTTCAGTATATGTATATTCGGAGAAAGTCGGAAACGTTCAATTGGCGTCTTATTATTGTATGTGTTGATCCATTGATATGCTCAAATACGATTTTCTTATTCTTGCTTTTGTGGCCTTATTAATTTTTGAAAGCCATGTTGATATTTGTTCTGTGAGTAAATTTTCCTTTAGACTTTTCTTTATCTATTTTACTTTCAAAACTCATTTGTGCATTGAATAAAATTTCATTTATATCTGCGGCTTAAAGTCAAAGAATGTTGCTCAATAAATTAAGATGGGACCAGGAAGTAATTATAAAAATCATTAAATAAAATTAAGAATTTATATTATTAATATGATAAATCATAATATAATGAATATAATATATAATTTAATAAATTATAAAAAATTATTAATAATATTATTCAGTTTTCATTAATTTATATTATTTATTTATCTTATTTAGTTTTTAATATTTTCATTTTTAATAACTTTTTATCCTTCCATATTTTATTTTATTTTTTTCATGTGTTTTTCGTATTCCTCTCTTTCAAAAACGAGATCTACTTTATATTATTGTCGTATCCTTCATTGTGAAACTGATAGATGTTCAAAATTGCAAGAATATCATTGTTCTAATCATTGAACTAGATCTGAGGACGTTTATTAGTGCTAACTTAGCCACCTCCCCCACGCGAGCGTCCGTGGCGGAGTGGTAGCGACGCTCGGGCGATCACCGAGGCTCAGCAACGACAGGCGTAGTTAGTACTTCGATGGGTGACCGCTTGGGAACTCGGGCGCAGTGCGGCTTAATGAGTCAGTTAAGCTCGGGAGGGATTTGCCTGCAATGAGTCCAATCTTACAGTTTTCGGTACGAGAAGAACGATGCGCATGTTAAAATTTCACGAAAAATTGTAGCCGCGGAGATATAACGCTTCCTTTTTAGGGGTCCTCGAAAACGTGCTTGAACCGTCCGCCGTGAATCTCCGTATGTACGCGTCATAGAACGGGAAGATGGCGGCGCCGAAGCCGACCTGCTTACTACCGCCACGCTGCCGATGTTGACATCACGATTTCTCGTTTGAGGTTAAGTAAGTTCAGTGTGAATGTTTCATATCCTACATACATCTGTATTCTGATTGAAAAGCTTAGAGAATTAAGAACAATGGATATGTATCTTAAACAAAGTGACCTACATAACCTCCAATTGACCAACAAAAACATACCGCCAACGCGACGCCGCCGTGTATTCTTCCATTACGCATTCCGCCGCCATATTGATCGTGACGTGTACATGCGGAACCAACGAGCATGCAGTTCAAACGCCGTTTTAGGCCACCCTAATTTTTGGCACTTTCAAATAAACTTTTCTCCCGTTTGCAGCCATCAAAAAAAATTAGGAAAAATACTGTAAGCTTCGGCCAATTACTACTTTCGAATGACACGATAAAAAAAATGACTTAACTGACTCATTCTAGTGGACATCGATTGTCGGGTTCTCAGCGTCACTTCTCTGGTGCCCGCGATGAAATTTAGGCCTAAGAACGTGCAGCGCGCCTAAATTTAAGCATTTTGGCATTTTGGAACTTTTTTTTTCAGTGTGTGATAATATATTGGTAACATGTTGATATCATGGTGATAACATGTTGATATCACGCTGATAACATGTTGATATCATATGATAACATGTTGATATCATGATGATAACATGTTGATATCATGATGATAACATGTTGATATCATATATGATAACAGGTTCCATTCACCCTGTTGCTACCATGTTGGGCCAGACCAACTTGTTACCAACATGGTCATTTTTAGAAGGGTTGCGCTTATTTATTTATGTCAAGTATGCATGAAACTATATCTTATAGTTTTTTTTGTAGAGCTTTTTTATTATGGTACACTTGTGGGTACCTGGTTACTTATTCAGATTCGTATGGAAGCACTTTAGTAGAAAAATGGTAAGAAAAATCTTTACCCATCTCACCGTGTTAAATAATTGTAAGTCCTTGCAATGGGTCTGTTGCACACGGGAGGGATTTGGAAAGTAATGAGCCAATTCTTACGAAAATCACGAGAAAACGGTTGGAGTGGGCAATAACACTCTTTGTTTTATATTAAAGCTGCAAAAGCTAAATAAAGTTCAAAGTTCCAACGGAGACCTCTGATTGGTAGCCTACGGTACAACCAGCATGCTTATTTCCCGCCGTTCCGATACACCTGTGTTTCCCTTTGAGGAAACCAAAGTCGTTTTTTTAAAGCGAGTCTGGGTCAATTTTTAACTTATTTTACCATAGTTTCTTGCAGATGTCAGTTCTTTATATCCTCAGCTTTATAACTTCATAAACAAATGTGTTAAAATCGCATCATAATAAAGCTTAATACATCCAACGAAGTCCCAAAAATGTTGTCATGTCTTCCTTTAGGGGTTTTCGCTGGTCAAAATAATGCTATTTGCACGTTTTTGCTCAGATACATAAACGCAAGTATTGGATATATTGTGTAAAACAAAGTTTGTTTTCTTTATTTGACTCTTAATGATGACTTACTGTCCCAGTATTTAAGTGCATACAGGGTGTAACAATAGTCCGTCCCACCCCTACTAACTTTTGAACGAATTGAGCCAGGAAAATGAAACTTTGGGAATGTTCTTATCTCAAAGGGGACCGTCTGAACGGGGGGGGGGGGGCCAAAATTTTGGTCAGGAGGGACGGGGGCCCCCAAACTTTTTTTTCAAAAAGCAACCCCTATCTTGTGATACCTCATTCGAAAGAGCATAAAAAAACTAAGAATTTTGGCGCAAACCGCACATCAATATCTTAATTTTTTAACTAATTATGAAAGGTCAAAGGTCAAAGACCTATTTTCAAAAAATCATAACTCCAGTTCAAATTATTGTAAAGAAAAAAATAAAACGAGAAAATTTACCAAATTGTGTCCGCTTTTAATTAAAAATTGCAGAAATCACTTCGATTTAATTTTAAGGGGAGTTCGGACCCCCAAATACGTCATTTCTTAGGTCATTCAATTTTCCCGCGAAATCAGCCAATTTCCCCTAGATTTGCCTCCTCATTATCTCAGTAAGGTCATATTAGTTCAACATTACGTTGGTAAGTCCCCAAATTTTGGGAAAAGTTAAAAAAAAACGAAATTTAAGGTGATTAAATTTGACCGTTTAAATTTCGTTTTTTTTTTTTTAACTTTTCCCGAAATTTGGAGACTTGCCATCGTAATGTTGAACTGATTTGACCTTACTGAGATAATGTGGAGGCAAATCTAGGGGAAATTGGCTGATTTTGCGGGAAAATTGAATGACCTTGGAATTGACGTATTTGGGGGTCCGAACCCCCCCCCCCCCTTAAAATAAAATCGAAGTGATTTCTGCAATTTTTACTTAAAAGCGGACACAATTTGGTAAATTTTCCCGTTTTATTTTTTTCTACGATAATTTGAACCAGAGTTATGATTTTTAAAAAATAGGTCGAATTTGACCTTTGACCTCCCATAATTAGGTCAAAAATTATGATATCGATCTGCGGTTTGCGCCAAAATTCTTAGTTTTTTATGCTCTATCGAATGAGGTATCACAAGATAAGGGTTGCTTTTTGAAAAAAAAAGTTGGGGCCCTCGTCCCCCCCCTTGAGA
The DNA here is from genome assembly GCF_918797505.1 of Bemisia tabaci. Classification (NCBI taxonomy): domain Eukaryota; kingdom Metazoa; phylum Arthropoda; class Insecta; order Hemiptera; family Aleyrodidae; genus Bemisia; species Bemisia tabaci. The sequence goes on along the minus strand of NC_092794.1, from coordinate 40,391,188 downwards.
GAAGACCAAAATTTTGACCCCCCCCCCAAAAAAAAAAAAAAGTTAGTCTCCTTTGAGATAGGAACATTCCCAAAGTTTCATTTCCCTAGCTCAATTCGTTCAAAAGTTAGCAGGGGTGGGACGGACTCTTGTTACACCCTGTATGATGTATGAGTGAGGTATTCCTGGTCCGTCCCGCTAACTGCAACACACTGAAAAACAATTGGCGTTTTTACAAAGGTCCGATAGTAACTTTACCATCTCACTTTTATTACCAATTATTGGTAATGTTACCAAGACAGACTGGTAAAGCTTACCTGAAAACTGGTATTTTTACTGTTTTTTGTCAGGTAAGAATACCTCGTTTTTGGTAATCCATTCCCGGTAACTTTACCATTTTATCTCGGTAATTCTACCACAGTCGATAAAAATCTTGGCGTTTTTACCAAGGTCCATCGGTAACATTGCCGTATCACTTTTTTACCGATTATTGGTAATTTTACCGAGACAGATTGATGAGCTTACCAATTGAACCTTATTTTACCAACAAGTATTTCAAGGTATGAAATAAAATACAGTGGAGGGAAAATAAAAAAGTCTAATAAAAACTCGGTGTCAGTCTACGCAATGACAAAAGTTGTGAGATTGCGAAGCGCCGATCCATCTTTGTTAAGAGGCTTGAATTCGCACTCATCAGTCATGTAGTGACCACAGCTTAATGGCAATGTGCTGGCCTACCACCGATGCTACTCGAGTTCGAATCCCCGCGGAGGCTCCGGGGGTTTTGCGCTCGTCTTTGTCAAGGGATTTTCAGGTAAGTGTAAATGGGTTAATTACTAGTGTAAATAAAATGTCTAGTGTAATAATTAACTAGTTAAAGAAAATAAAATCATTGATTTTCCCCTAAACTGTTTCAGCAATAACTTGCAAGAATATTTCACGCAATGGCAGCCAGAGTGCACTGACGGATTATGAGTATATGCTCATGCTTGCCACCCAATTCCACAAATTCAATTAGGGCAGGGAGGGGGGGGGGTAACAAAATTTAGGGTGACATCAGTAGGGTTACCGAGTCTTCCTGGTATAATTACTCAGATGCTCGAGTTAAATTAAAGTTAATCGTTTAAAATTAACAGGAACGTGGTACAATAATCGGTTCAGCACGTTATGATTACTATGGCTCGGTAGATTCGCCAGGCTGCTTCAGTACAGTGATCGAGAAAGTTCGATAATTTTACCGAGATTTCTCGGTTAAATTACCAATTCCATAAATGGTAATTTTACTAAGAAAAAACGGGGCTACAGGCTACTCTGATGAAAAATACTAGGTTTCATTCCTTGATGATTATTGCAAACTTGCTAAAGTGTCTTGCATCAAATCAAAAGACCAAGTCCTCGATTGTTTCACAGATTATTATAATAAAGTTTGTAATCTAACAGGTAAAACGATAAAAAAGCGAGGCTGGCTAATGGAAAAGAGTACATCAATTCCAATTTTTACTCTTTTGCAAAAAGCAAAGTGAAAATACTCCAATGCTCAGGGAGAATAATAATGACTGTGAATGGATGAATAGTGGACTGTAGATTTCCCCTCATAGCCGTCCGACACCAGTATGGGAAGGAAAAGGAAAGAACTGATAAGGTGGCCTGCCTTTGACGCATGGGGAAGACCGCAGATCACATGCTGAGAAAGAACCTCACTCCGGGCTCATATACTGAACTTACTCCATGACTAAGCTCCGGCGGTCGGCGGAGTAGTCACACATCGGCGTAAAATGAGAGAGAGAGAATAAAAAATAGGAAACTAATCCAGAGATGGCTACTTTGATACGGGTGAAAACGCCAAGCAAACTATCATGGCACCGGCAAACTAACAAACGATGAAAATAAAGGATCTCAACAAAGCGAAGCTTTGAGAAGCGGCTTTACGGCGGACGGCTGATGCAACTTACCAAATTGCTGAAGAAAAGCAGAAAAGAAAACTTGAGATGAAAGCGTGGACGAAGTCAACGAGATACGGTAGCTGGAGGATAAACTATCGGTACTAGCACAGAAGTGAAGTAATGGTAGAAGGGTCGGCTACCTAGCTCGGGCGGCGGTAAGGCGGGGGATTTTGGAAGCGGACCCGCTCGGGTCCGGGGCTGGAGCGTGCTACCATCTGTCGGTACGAGGTGGCATTAGACAAATGGTACGCAGTACCCAACATACCCCCAGCCTTGGAGCCTGTAAGGGTCCAAAAGAACAGGGGGAGAGCGGCGCACATTGGTTCCAGAGCCCGATCTAGGCGGCATTAATTAAAAAAAATGGCTTTTGGAAAAATTGAAAAATAGCACAACTGGTCGACACTACATACTCTGGAGTGTATTTCGGCCAAATATCATGATGATTGGATGAGTGATAAGGAAATGATAAGCTCCTAAAGGTGAGCGCGCAGGCCGTGCTCTCTGCGGCTGTATCCATTTCCTCCCTCTCATTCGAGTGATGTTCCTAATAGAGGTTTGTCGCCATTTTGGGCAAAGAAACAAGGTTTTGAAGGTAGAATCCTAATATTCAAGTGAATTTGAAGGTTTACGATGTTTAAATCATAACTTTAGATTAAGTCTATGGCTCTAGAACCATTAGACATAACGCTATTTTACGTTACTTTCGCGTAATTTTCCATATAAATAACTGAAAACAACTACTTTGCCGGCCTTTGCCGGGTCTCAAGCGGCCATTTCTAGTTAGTACTAATCCTAGGCATGATGTAGATATAAATATCTTTTGCCAGTTTTTGCTTATTTGTGAAATACAGCCTTTTAAAGTTGCCTGCTCAGCCCTCATGAGTACCTACTGGATGTGGCTCGCGTGACGGGTGGGTGATATCGTTCGACCTCTCAGGCAATGTCAAAAAACTATTTCTCTTATGATATTCATCCAAAGGGAAGGATATTTAATCGGTTTTCCAAAGAATTACCCAAAAATATCATTTCCATGGGCCTGCAAATCTCTGAGGAGATCAAAATTTTTCGTGTTAAAAATGATCTAATACTACTAAAACGGCCAAAAACAACTAGGTACTTTGCCGGGTCTCAAGTGGCCATTTCTAGTTAGTACTAAGTAATCCTAGGCATGGTATAGAGACAAATATCTTTTGCCATTTGAAGCGAAAAAAATATATTACAACATTTTAAATTTAAGGTTGCGCTGGAATTAAAAAATCAACAGGCATTGCAGTTTAGTGAATTTTTTCCTGCTCACTGGTCGAAATGGTTTGATACGGGCGAAACCCTTTTATTGAATTTTCATACTGCCATTTCTAAAACTGCAACCAGAAGTAGATTCCAAAAACAGATCGTGCTGACTGGATGCTTCGTGAAGTTATTCAATGTAACAACACTCTCCCCCCCCCCCCCTCTTCAACAATAATAACCACCAGGGGCTAAATATTAGTAAAACAGTATAGATCGCTCTTGATGATTAATTATTAAATTTGTCAAGATTATCATAGTTCAAGCACAGAGCTACGTTGTCAAATTTTTAATCCCGTGTTGAGTGCGAATTTGTTATTTTACGCATATTCACCATATTATGGTTAACGATAGGGTCAAATCGATTTTAAATTCGTGATCAGCGACTCAAAAAACACATAAGCATATGTTGCACGCTGGTAAGGGTGATATTCTAATTAATGCCGCCTAGATCGGGCTCTGGAACCAATGTGCGGCGGCAGCGGTGGTACGGCGGACTGGAGTGCTTAATTGTGGCACTCCGCACAGAAACAGTTCTGTGCGGCCCCTACTGGTAGGTTCTGGTAATGCAAGAAGGGCGCCTCTAATACGACTATCGGGCGGCGGGTGACGTACACAACTCGGAAGTCGTCTAACCCTTCGCGGCGGGGCATGGCCTTCGGCAGGACTAGAGGCTGGGACGATTAGTCCAGTCAATTTAGCTGTAAATAAGGGTCATCTGGGAAAATCCATATATGGAAGGTTTTTTTGCGGAAACGTGTTGCAATAGGCTACCAGAACAGCATATCAAATGTTTACCGAAATCGGCTGTCCGCTAAGGCCGCCATCTTGAATAAAGGGGGGGGCGGGGGGCCAATATACGCTGCCGGCGACCGCTTTTTAGCTTATATCTTGAAAAGTATCGATCCTACGGACAAATGTCAAAGACTTTTTAAAAGATCATAAAATTTCCTATTAGAAACACTGTACATACTACACTGAACCAATGCTAATTTCAATGTTTTAATCGTGCTTTGGCAAGGCAAAAAACTGTGGTGAAACTGTAAACGTTGCCCCCAACTTCAGATGCGTGCAAACAACACTATCTACGAATATATTTTCAAATTCAACTATAGAGAGGAAGAAAACCGAATCAGCGAATCCCGAGGTGCGGGGGTGGAAATCTTCTGCACTCGGGCTCCTTCCTGTGCTTATTCTCAATATTGCTCAACCCGCCTACCCCCCTCCCCCCCCAGGAAATTTTACAGATCATCTCATGAACAAGTTCGAAAGGGTGTGGTAACTGCTGCTCTTATAAGAGAGCTGGTCTACTATGCAGTGATATTTGTCTACACTGTTTCGGCTTGGGTTGCAGCAATCAAGCAGAAACACTGATCGAGGTGGAAGCAGAGGATAAATTTAAACTGGCAACAACTGCTTAAGGTAATAAACGAAGAAATGCTTGTCTCCCTATTTCTATGTTTTGTATTAATTCATTTCCTTTTAGTTACTTTGAAAAAAGAAGATTTGTTGTTTGACAAATTGTATTTGAATAAGAAAGCATAACATTATAACATTATCTTCAATCGTGACCGTCCACAGTTAGGTATTAACTATACAACTAGAGTGACATAAGGGGGGGGGGGAGTTCATGATGAAAGGAAATGAGTGCATATTTAAATGGATAATGTAACTTACCTTCGCGGTAAATCTACTAAAAAGGTGAAGCTGTTTCATCTTGGACCGCAACAATTCAAGGCGCGGCCATGCCAAGCCTCACCGCGTAGTAGCCACCGTTGGTTCGGACCGCATAGCGCTCCGGGGGCGGACCCCCTAGTAAATGTATAAGCATTTCTAGCATGGACATTTTATGCTCTTTTATTTCGGTGAAAACAGTTTTTAGCCTCAGACTCGCCGTCTTTAAGATAATTACAGATTTCGTTGAAAAAATGCGATTTCACGCAAGATTCGACTTTCCTGGCCGCAGGAAACTACCGCTATATCTCTCCTGGCCGCAAGAAACTACCGCTATATCTCACGAACCAGAAGTCGCAATTTGACAAATGTACAGTGTTTCTAATAGGAAATTTTATGATCTTTTTAAAAGGTTCTTTGAAATTTGTCCGTAGGATTGATAATTTTCAAGATATAAGCTAAAAACCGGTCGCCGGCGGCGTATTTTGGCCCCCCGCCCCCTTTTTTCAAGATGGCGGCCTTAGTGGACAGCCGATTAAACTTTTGATACGTTGTTCTGGTAGCCTATTGCAACATGTTTCCGCAAAAAACCTTCTATATATGAATTTTCCCAGAAAATTGCTAGATTGACTGGACTATAAATTAGGGAGGCATGTTGGAATGACAGATTCATATTTCCAGCATTTGATGCAAATCGGTGTTGTACACCGATGACTCAAGTAGTCACCACCTTTCTGTACTGTTGATCATCCATTCATTCTTCATCATGTCCGCTCTCCACTGTGTTCTTGAATAAACTTTATCCATGTTAATCTGCGACTCCTCTCATTGAAATGAAACCATACAAACTTCCAACAGTATCCCTAAAATCCTGCAGGCGGTATATCAACATACCGCGGGAGGAACGTCATATCTCAATCAATATTTGCCCAAAAGAGCTCAACAAGGTCTTATTCTATCAGTTTCTACTCCGTCTATACAAACACGAACACCGATTATTTTAGCTTTTTTCGTTCGCTCTGAAAGTCGATTATTCCATTACTTTTTGGATAGCCTTTGTAGTATGCTGAAAAAAAAACATGTAACAAGAAAACTCACTTTCATATCGTTGACACCATAGCCCTTTTTTAGTTGAATCTGAAATGGTTCGAGACCAGAGATAAAGGCTGATAACCGGGCAAGGGACTGTTTTCCACTTCCTCCCACGCCGACCAGTAATACATTGCCTCTGGGAGACTCCATTATGCGATTTATCCTGTTTCCGAATAAAGGGGAAAAGAACTTCTTTTAGCAGATTGCGATTAAAGGTATAGCAAAAATGTGGGACAATATAAATTCTTGTATTTTAGAGCATAAAATTAAAAGTGTAATATGGTATGACTATTGTGTTTCCTTTTCCTTTATTTTTGTTTTTGTTGTTTTTCCTTTTCTTTTCCAAGTATGCAAATGAAGTGGCTAGAAAAGTGCCCAAGACTTTGATTATCAACTTTACTTGGGCGTCTAATACTGACGAAAGTCCTGAAGGACAAACATTTTGGTACTGGGCACTCCTTCGTCAAGTACCTTGAAAATTGGGTCGTGTTCCTCAACTTAAACTCAATGTCACGATGGTAAACATTTTACATTCTTCTACGAGGCTCAGCGCGATTTGGAATTCATACGACTTGATGGGCTTGATATTTAGAGCACAGTCTGTCAGGCACCTTATACCAAATCTATATTATACAGCTACAAGCAAAATCTTGGAAGCACTATTTCTGACGAACTGCCGGACCGGTAAGGATGATCTTTACATGTCTGTCATCTGTAGTAGATGTAGATGTGTAAAAAATTATGAAACCCCGAACTTTCAATGTTGTAGAGCTTTTAAAACTCATGTCACTTAAGTCCAATGTTAATAACGTGAGAGATATGTCGTATCCACTAGAAACGTCGAGGTGTGGGATTCTACCTGAGTGACTCGAATAAACTATAGAACAATGGAAAAACTCGTGAAGGGCTCTTCATTCAAAGAGGTGAGGAACTGTGCATCGCTCAGGGTTCAAGGTCCAAGGTATAAGGTATAAGGTTTAAGTCAATTTTTCCTGCATTCTTCCGGCTTTGATTTGTGACATTGGTCAATTTACCTGATTGCTGAATTTATATTAATATTTACTTCAGATAAACAGCAGATACAAAGTGAGAAGGCAGGCGCTACGTCGCGTCGGGACGGACTAAATATTATTAACTCTTAATGATCGAAATCCGATTTTTTTTTAATCATGTATTTAAAAGTAACATATTACATGGAAATTTCTCCAGTAAGTGGACTGTGAAATTATGTACATCCAGCTATTCCTCGTCATTTACAAATCTGAGTGTTACGTCAAAAATTTTGAAATCGATGCAGCTTGAACACCAAATGGTGTATTAAAATGGAAGAAAATTTTTGCCAATACATATGCGTATGGGGTCCGCGAGGCGGGCCAGAGGGCGCGAGGCGCCTTCCCGGGGGTTGGGCCGCATAGCGGTCAGGGTGCAGACCCCCCTTTAGGGTGTACCTTATTTTTGAGTTTTGCGAAAATCGAGTCGGTCAACCCCTAAAAAGTTTCTATGTCGTCTTTAAATGAACCCCCTAAAAGGAAAGAATTTTAAAACAATTTCAACCCGTGCCTCAAAGGGCCTAAAGGGCCTAAATCCAAAATTCAAACATTTTTGCAAGTGACATATCAATTCTACAGTAAAATTGCAAGTTATAGCCCTCTGACTGGAAATTTTGTTCGTTTTGCCGTATCTTGAAGCGTAAGGTCACAAACGGCCCAATGACGACGTGAGGCTATGGGCTGGCGGGGCGCGCCGCGGCCGACCCGCCGCTGAGCGTGCGCGCGCGGCAGGGTTGCGCATCGCCGCTTTACACCGGCGTAGAGGAACGAACGGTGGGGTGGGAGGGGGATATCCGGTGGAAAAGCATCCACATTTTCTATCCATAATGAAAATGCATTATACTTTTTCAATATAGATGAGGAAATATGAGTCATACAAGGAAGTGATGAAAAGAGTGACGAATACATATGTTTGTACGATTAGGAGCGTAAGTGGGGAAAATTTGCCGTAACTACAGAACAACCCTGAAAATCTCCGGAAAATAAAAACTGCTATTATTAACATACCTGTTGATCATCAAAACAGAAAATTTTCACCCACCGGAGGCACCGGAAACCATTAGTGCTTGACGAATTAAAAAGATATATGTGCGAAATTATCGAATAGTAAGCCCTTTACGCGATCAAATGCGCTTAGCGTAAATTTAATTGGAAAAGTTGAAGAAAAATTTAATGAAAGGAAATTTCCCGAAATTCGGGATGTGCTCCAAGTGTTTTTCTACCATGTGAAGTGTTCGCACATGAATGTCAATGGCAGTGCGTGGAAAACCTCTGATCTGGTAATTCCAATATGGAATGAAAAATGTAGAATCCCTGTGATACATAGTGTCCATGTTTACCCCCCCAGATAAGGCATAATATTTTTACAATATTGACATACAAATATTTTGAAAATATTTTTATGATATTTTGGATAAACATATTCTTTTTAAAAAAGTAAATGAAGATTCTTTAAATATTTTCTAAAACAATAATTTTGATTAAAATATCATCAAAATATTGTCAGTATTGTGTAAATATTGCGACAGTACTGACAATATTTGCCCAATATTGTAAAAATATTATGCCTTATCTGGGGGGTAAACATAGACACTATGTATCACAGGGATTCTACATTGTTCATTCCATGTTGGAATTACCAGATCGGAGGTTTTCCACGCACTGCCATTGACATTCATGTGCGAACACTTCACATATTAGAAAAACACTTGGAGCACTTCCCGAATTTAGAAATATTTTCCTTCATTAAATTCTTCTTCAACTTTTCCAATTAAATTTACTCTAATCGCATTTGATCGCGTAAAGGGCTTACTATTCGATAATTTCGCACATATATCTTTTTAATTCGTCAAGCACTAATGGTTTCCGGTGCCTCCGGTGGGTGAAAATTTTCTGTTTTGATGATCAACAGGTATGTTAATAATAGCAGTTTTTATTTTCCGGAGATTTTCAGGGTTGTTCTGTAGTTACGGCAAATTTTCCCCACTTACGCTCCTAATCGTACAAACATATGTATTCGTCACTCTTTTCATCACTTCCTTGTATGACTCATATTTCCTCATCTATATTGAAAAAGTATAATGCATTTTCATTATGGATAGAAAATGTGGATGCTTTTCCACCGGATATCCCCCTCCCACCCCACCGTTCGTTCCTCTACGCCGGTGTAAAGCGGCGATGCGCAACCCTGCCGCGCGCGCACGCTCAGCGGCGGGTCGGCCGCGGCGCGCCCCGCCAGCCCATAGCCTCACGTCGTCATTGGGCCGTTTGTGACCTTACGCTTCAAGATACGGCAAAACGAACAAAATTTCCAGTCAGAGGGCTATAACTTGCAATTTTACTGTAGAATTGATATGTCACTTGCAAAAATGTTTGAATTTTGGATTTAGGCCCTTTAGGCCCTTTGAGGCACGGGTTGAAATTGTTTTAAAATTCTTTCCTTTTAGGGGGTTCATTTAAAGACGACATAGAAACTTTTTAGGGGTTGACCGACTCGATTTTCGCAAAACTCAAAAATAAGGTACACCCTAAAGGGGGGTCTGCACCCTGACCGCTATGCGGCCCAACCCCCGGGAAGGCGCCTCGCGCCCTCTGGCCCGCCTCGCGGACCCCATACGCATATGTATTGGCAAAAATTTTCTTCCATTTTAATACACCATTTGGTGTTCAAGCTGCATCGATTTCAAAATTTTTGACGTAACACTCAGATTTGTAAATGACGAGGAATAGCTGGATGTACATAATTTCACAGTCCACTTACTGGAGAAATTTCCATGTAATATGTTACTTTTAAATACATGATTAAAAAAAAATCGGATTTCGATCATTAAGAGTTAATAATATTTAGTCCGTCCCGACGCGACGTAGCGCCTGCCTTCTCACTTTGTATCTGCTGTTTATCTGAAGTAAATATTAATATAAATTCAGCAATCAGGTAAATTGACCAATGTCACAAATCAAAGCCGGAAGAATGCAGGAAAAATTGACTTAAACCTTATACCTTATACCTTGGACCTTGAACCCTGAGCGATGCACAGTTCCTCACCTCTTTGAATGAAGAGCCCTTCACGAGTTTTTCCATTGTTCTATAGTTTATTCGAGTCACTCAGGTAGAATCCTTTTAGGGGGTTCATTTAAAGACTACATAGAAACTTTTTAGGGGTTGACCAACTCAATTTTCGCAAAACTCAAAAATAAGGTACACCCTAGCCCCCTTGTACCTACATACATTTGAAAAAGGGACAAAATAAGCAGACACGACATAATCCCTCCAGGATTGAACAAATTGACCTGTAAACTTGAATTTGGGTATTACGTTACTACATTGTGTCAAAAATAAGGAATTGAAAATTCGGATAAATGTAATTTTTGCAAGATCTGGCAACTTTGTAGTAGAGGTCATTAAATGCAGTGTTTGGTGATTGTTTAGAAAATGAATACTTAACTAATTGGATGTTTTTGCACACTATGGCCGCGCAGGATTGGCATTCCATTATTATAATTTTTGCGCTTTTGGGACCATGGGCTAAAGGGAGCGACGTACAGCAACCATAATGAAAAAAAAGGGTTACATTTTGAAAAAAAATTGGACGGAGTACCAATCAAAGTTGAAGAAAAACATCTCTGACAGGCATTCAAGGGCCATAGCTTCCCCACAGTTTCTCTTTAAAACACGAGTACCTAAAGATTTTATATTCTCCCGCAAACTCTTGCGGAATAATAGTGGAAAGTTCAAAGTATCCTCTTTTTTGGCAACTTGGAACTCGCCTCAATATTAAATGGTCCATATTGGGTAGTATAAATTGAACATGATGGTCGAGTAAATTATGATCTCATCCTTACTATTTTTTTAAAATAACGTTATACTATAAGTTTGCCTACAGTCAACCAATAAGTGTGATAATGGCTCTGTGGTTTGTACATTTTCTTCAACCCGGCCACTCGGAAAATAATGAATTCTTAAAAAGCATTAGGAAACTATGTATCAGCATTGATTGAACTACATTTTGCGATTAGGAATCACAATATCTGGCTCATCTATAAAAGTACCTATCTTCATAAGGAAGCTAATGACACATCTCCTATTTATAAAATGAGCCAGAAATTGTAGTTCCTTCCTGCAAAATGCGGTCCAAATGTCTCAAGGTTACGGTAGGTAAACTTAAGAATTGCGTTTTACTTCCAATGCTTTTGGGTCCATGTGACCCAAACCCCCAAGGGCGCTTCGCGGGCTCTGAGGTCCGCTTGGCGGACCCTCCGTTGGTTCGATATCCAAGTCAAGTCGCTAATCTAGGACCTGTATCTTGATTGCCAAAGGCGATTTTGTAAACTATGAAATCAGATGATTGATGTGTACAAAATTAAAAATACATGCTCAGAATTTTTGAGGAAGCAAATAATAATAACATTGATCAGATTTATTGAGCTTATGAGGATACTTTATTTTAAGGAAGAAAATAATTTTTTAGATAGAACTTCACGAATCACTGATAAAATGTTTGGAATAGTAAGTGGAAAAAAGTGTAAATAGAAGAAAGAGGGGAAACGAATAAAAAAAATACCTAGATAAATCGCACATAACACAGAAGAGGGTGTCTCAAAGTCGCAGTCGTAGAGAAAACCGGCCCAACTAAATGACCGTAAGAGAGAGTGGAAACGGAAAGCGGCAAGAATCCGTACCTAGGTAAGGGAAATTGAGGGTGGGGTAAGAGCTCACGATTGGGTTGGCGCAGAATGCAAAGGGAGGGGTGATGCAGTGGAAAAAGTAGCGGACATGTCCAGCGTTAGGTCACAGAATGCATAGGGTATGTTGCTAGCCAATTTATTCTGTGGTTAGGTTTCAAGAGTTAGGTTCCGAGCGTCACGCAAACCATTTGAATCGAGAAGGTAGTATTGTCACATAACTGATTAGGCTTTGGGTAAAATCAAACATAAGAATGACTGGATATTTACCTGCAAATATGACTCATGGCATCTTCAAATAATACTAGATTCATAGCTGATACTAGATCATTATACTGGTTCATAGCATCAGACAGGAGCTTTGATAGCAAACTCCACTTTGTTACTGGCATATATTTTGGATCACCCAGTCCTTCCACAAAATGACAGTAAATCAGTGGTTTCTCCATGTACTCTGATTCTGGTAGCTCCTATACAATCAAGCGTCCCTCGTTTATTCGTACAGTAGAGAAAACAAAGCATATAAAGAGTCATATAACGAGAAAATGATGTGTAGGTACTTAGTACTAGGGTTCACTCCTATTTAGATGCAAGAAAAATGTAATAATTGTAAATTAATTGACTTCCGTTTGAAATAAATTAAAAATACAACTACAGAGCATTTGTGTAATGGAGATATGTATTTTTAGCTGAAGTGATCCATGATGGTATGTATAGCCTCTCTTCATCTTTTTCCTCTCCCTTTTTAAAAGAAGACAAACTCATGAATGTTTTATCTTTCTCTACTGAAAAAGTCTTCACTTGGAGAGATTGAGTGTACAATTTCATGATTTTGAGAGAGATCTTCCCAAATCAATCCTTAAGATAGACCTTGTAGACAAATATCCATCACCCTAGTAATCAAAATAGGATTACCTATCAAATAGGTATCGGCCGGATAGGCTATTTTATAGCTATTTATTTTGTTATTTTATACGGTATCGTACAAATAGCATATTTTATAGCTATTTCATGGATATTCCATGCGCATTTATCTTGGTTTAAAATTTCCGTTTGAGAATATGTATTTTATAGCTATTTCATACGTGTTTTTCTTCTTTCAAGCCACTCATCCTGTTGCAAGGGTTACATACCCAGTTCCCAGTTAGCATCTAATCTTCCGAAAATATCCGTACAAAATCCGGCACCTTTACATCATTTAAGAATATTGCGGACAATATTTTCACAAAAAGTCTTTATTGACTTTAAGACTTTATTTGGACTATTAAATTAAGGGATGTCATGTACTTTATGGGAAAGTGAATAGTTTAAAACACTAAATAGGTGGAATAAATTGCATCATTCAACCTTCAAATTTAAGAAACCCAAGAATCATTGTGTATTTTCCTAAACATGTTAGTGAATTTTCTTACTATTCTTAGTTGCAGCCTTGAGAACCATAAGATGATAAGTGCATTGCAACGTTGCTATGATAGGGCAACTTTATTTTTTGCAAACCAAAATCATATAGAATTGCAAACTTTAATGAAAAAAAAAAAAAAAAAAAAAAAAATTAAGCATAGCCCAGGGAATTTTTGCTAAAAAAGTTTCGCCTCTGCATGGTTTTGATTTGCTGCATTTATCGTATACAGTTGCACAATCTTGGCAACGTATCAATGCACTTACCACCTTATGATTTTCAAGGTCTCAATTTTGGTTCTCTTTCAAAAGTAAAATACCTTTTTAATAGGTTTCCATATTAGTGCAGTGGCTAATTACCAAAAAAGGGCAAATAGTGGCAAATCGTGATACAGTTTAGCGGCTTTCAGGGATCAAACTAGATGACATTTGAAGAGTTTTGAGTCGAAGAGGCATTTCAAATTTAGTGGCAGATCCAAGATGGCGGCCACTCAAAATGGCGTCCGGGCGCGTACTTTGAACCGCTATAGATCGAGATCCACTGAACCGATTTAATTTTTCTTTTTTTTGTTAAAAATGTAATTTACAGGACAATATAACAAAATCACAAAAATTTTGATTTTGACAATATACAGGGTGTTTTTTTCAACAAAAACCGGTTTTTATGCATTGAAAAAAAAAACTCTTAACCCATATATTTTTTAAAATTGCATTATTAATGCCACTTAAAATATGCATCATGCAAAAATTTAAAATCGTGGTGAGAACCCCGCTCTCCAAAGTTTGAATCCCCCTTTATCCGCTGAACTCCCAAGGATGACCGTTGTATTCAGAATAGTGTATTTTGTCCTTCAATCGAGAAAAGTATCTTCTTGGGAAAAATCAGGAAATACGTTCTTGAACATGTCCTAGGTGTACTACAGACTACTATCGCTACCACTCTGATATACTATATGACTGCATACGGAATCAGCAGAGTACATAACTTGCACGAAAATTCATCATTGTATGCATGGTAACTTCTCTACCGTTCTCCCTATCTGAGCGGCAGCCATGTTGGCCACCATTTTGATATTTCTGGGCTTCAATAAACCTGAAGTGAAATTCTGACCCCATCGGTGAAATTAACGACCCAGAAAATCCTATGAAAGATATCCAACTTGGCAGTTTTGCACGACTTTCGGAGATTTGACCCCATCCTGGAAATTTTGGCGGCCATATTGGATTTTGGGCATCCCTTTGAGCCGGAGATAATTTTGGACCTAACATTCGGACTCTACGACCACAGTTACATGGTGATAGACCCCTTACACGACATCAAAAACAAATTCCAACATCCTTAACCCCCGAGCCCCCATTTTGGCCGCCATCTTGATTTGGAGGGGTTGGACGCAAAATTGAGCTTGACAACATCTAAATTATTTTTCTACACATCGAAAAGAAGAGATTAGGCCATTTTTCACACTTGCTCCATTCACTATTCCACGGGAGGCTTCTTTTCAACATACGCCCCTGGATTAATTTATGCAGGCCCGCGCTGTGCCGCCGTCGCGCGGATCGCAGTGGTACGAAAACCTTAAATTATAGACCCATCATGTAATATATCGTTGGAAAGCTTAAAACACGTTCTTTGACATGATGCATATTTTAAGTGGCATTAATAATGCAATTTTAAAAAATATATGGGTTAAAAGTTTTTTTTTCAATGCATAAAAACCGGTTTTTGTTGAAAAAACACCCTGTATATTGTCAAAATCAAAATTTTTGTGATTTTGTTATATTGTCCTGTAAATTACCTTTTTAACAAAAAAAAGAAAAATTAAATCGGTTCAGTGGATCTCGATCTATAGCGGTTCAAAGTACGCGCCCGGACGCCATTTTGAGTGGCCGCCATCTTGGATCTGCCACTAAATTTGAAATGCCTCTTCGACTCAAAACTCTTCAAATGTCATCTAGTTTGACCTCTTAAAGAGACAAAACACGATATGCAGCATTTTGCCCCTTTTTTGGCACTAAGCCAACGTACTAGAAGGAAAAAACACTGAATAGCACAGAAATAGACATTTTCTATATTGAATAAAAAAGGAGTCGGGGGCTCAGACCCTCCTTAGCTATCTTCTAATTTCTCCGTTGATACACCTTCCGAACAAAACAAAAAATATCTGAAATCAGTTCAGTAGAAGCGGAACTAGAGCGATATGGCGTATGCGCTACACTGCTATTTCGGAGGTCCATCGTGCGCCGCCGCCGCGCGGATTAAGATATTACGCAAACTGTTAATTACAGACCTATAATGTAATATACCGTTGGAAAGCTAAAACCAAGTTCTTTCAGAATAAACACATCTTAAATTGCTGGTACGCCCATCCTGAAAAGTTATTTAAATGTAAACGATTTTTGTGTTTCTGAAAAACCGGTTTTTGTGGAAAAAACACCCTGTATATTGTCAAAATCAAAATTTTAGTGATTTTGTTCTATTGTCCTGAAAATTACCTTTTTAACAAAAAAAAAGAAAAATTAAATCGGTTCAGTGGATCTCGTTCTATAGCGGCTCAAAGTACGCGCCCGGACGCCATTTTGAATGGCCGCCATCTTGGATCTGCCACTAAATTTGATATGCCTCTCCGACTCAAAACTCTTAAAATGTCATCTACTTTGACCCTTGAAAACCGCTAAACTGTATCACGATTTGCCACTAAGTTGCAACTAGCCACCGCACTATATACCTATTAAATGGCCATTCAGATACCTATTTTATATCTATAGAGAAAGCTATAAAATACGGTATTTATAGTTGAAAAAAAGGACACTATATAGGGTATTTAGATAGGATATTTTATATCTATATTCAGCTATTTTATACCCTATTTTATAGCTATTTGGATACATATTAAATTGCTATTTCGATAAGTATTAAAAATAATATTTTGGCTACTAGGGCATGCCTTAACTGCTTCAATTACTGAGTTTTCATGTGTCCAGCGATGATCGTATCATTAAAAAGTAGCCGCAATACAGGAGTTAATAGAAGGCAAGAAAGTTGAGCCACAGCGCATGCTAATCATATTGTTGCTGTACCGTCTGACAGGACGCCGCGCACAATATCACTACATTTGGCGCAGGCTAAATTTCCAGAGTTTGGGTCTTAATATTCTTACTGACCTTCTGATTATAATTAGATCTTAGAATCAGGCTTTCAGTGTGCCAATCTTGAGAAAATTGGGTCTGAAAAGTGCACTTTCGACAATTTTATACGAGCCATTTCTCCATATATTATTCCAAAATATGAGGTTATCTACAACTTCTATGCTTATGCTACAAACGGTATAATATTTGTACAATAACAATAATACCATGAGAAATAATGCAATTGACTCGAAGAAACACACGTAGTTTAATGCGACAGAAACTGAAAGGACAAATACCGAATATAACAGACTGGAGATATCTTGACTCAAAAGGGCGATGATAAGGTAGAAAAATGTACGGACAACCCCAATGCCACTTAAGTCATCACTTAGTACATGTTGGAAAAGATGCTCAAAATTGCATTTCTATGGTAACGATGACGCAACACGTGCTAGGTATGTTTGGTGCATTAGTGTCGTCGCTGAGTAGAAGAAGCGGAGTCTTTTATTCTGCACTGAGTTTCCGTGCTATTAGCGGCTCTGGTGCTAGCACATAGAGCTGCTATTCCGGTCGGTCTCTGTACTGGATGTTACCAATGGTACATCTACCAATGGTTAGAGCGCGCGTTGGTAGATGGGAATCGTCGCCATTTTCGGCTGTGGACCGTGCCATGATTTTATTTTAATTCATTGTTTTTTCTTGTGAGCGAATGATATGTCGTGTAGTGTATTTTTGGAATCATGGTGATAATGTCGATAATTCAAAACTGGTCTGTGCTTTCATCTCGTATTGAAAAAAATGTACTTAACGTTTAAAATCTGAATTTTCAAAATGACATGTTTTCGCGCTTTTTTGGAAGAATGCCGTGGTTGGAGCCTCCTAGTCGTACTACTTCATGGATGGATTCGTCCCTAGCGGCGTTGTTGTGTATTAATGCCTAAAATGCTAGGACGGATCCTGTTCACTCGATTTTCATGAAACTCGGTATCCGGAGGTATTTTCCAACGCAAAACTCGAAGTTTTGGTCAGATTTTCAAAATTTCAAAATCAAAGATGGCGGCCGAGGCCTAAAATGCTAAGTCGTATCCTATTCACTCGATTTTCGTGAGACTCGGTATCCAGATATATTTTTCAACGGGAAACTCGAATTTTTGGTCAGATTGTCAAAATTTCAAAATCAAAGATGGCGGCCGTGGCTTAAAATGCTAAGTCTGCTGATTGTGGATGAGGACAAAGATAACATATTCGCCACTATACACCATACTTCGTTAAAAAAAGTAAATTTGTTCTTTTAAAAGTTAATAGCTATGCGGGCGGCTCGCGAACGAGTCGCAAGTTCATCGCGAGGCGAGGAATTGGGAGTCCAGGGGCACTTCCCGGCTAGGCGTGACAGCTCGCACAGCTCGCTGAACGCGGCTAGTAGTTCATGCATGTCTTGGATATGAGCGGTCCAGAGCCGCTCTCCAGCAGCAGTGCGCTGGAGTTACTGCTTGTTTCTTCTTCCCAGCAGAAAAAAGATGAGAATAAAGGAGCTTATCCCACAGTTACCTACATTTTTCACTTGGTAAAGCGTTTAAAATTGCCTAAAATTGCCACTTTCACACAGATTTTCTCGAGATTGGCGATTCGGTTATAAAGCTCATCTGACTCAGGAGATCGGAAGGGACATCATTTCAAAAAATTTTGAAATTTAGCCGGCGCTAAATTGCTTGATATTGTGTGCGACGTCCTTTCATGTTCCAAGGCACTGTCTCAAGTAAGACTAGACACAATTTGTTTCTTGACATAGGCTTAACTTTTGGTCCCTCCGCAATAACAAATGGACGACGGTCCAACCTCATGGGAAAAGTGGGCTCGGTTGAATCGGCTGGTTGGGCGTTTCTTCCTATCTTGAAGTTTTACCCCCAATTTTGGGGGTCAAAGTTGCCAATTCAGCGTATAATTGGTAGTTTTGACACCAGGATTCATTGGTCGCTTTCAAAATTCTTTAATGGTCTGTTGAGTCTATTCTATCCTTTGAATAGGCTAGAGACCATCCAAACTAAAAAACTTAACAAATTTGCCTTATTGGGAAGGGAGGGGGTGTTTACGCCACCGATTTCAGCGTCAGCGAGTCGCATGAAGCCGATTCTTTGGGCATGTTTTGGAAAAATGTATATGCAAATGATTTCGACTGTATCTTGGAA
This sequence comes from Bemisia tabaci, assembly GCF_918797505.1. Taxonomy (NCBI): domain Eukaryota; kingdom Metazoa; phylum Arthropoda; class Insecta; order Hemiptera; family Aleyrodidae; genus Bemisia; species Bemisia tabaci. The sequence continues at coordinate 40,372,768 of NC_092794.1, read as the reverse complement.
GGTTGACCGAGATATACCCCTGGAGGTGAGAGGGGGGGAGGGGCGGCGAACCGCGCGACCGAACTCGAGCAGGGAAAGTGGCTTATGCGCGGGTCGCATGGAAGCCGATTCTTTCGGCAGGTTTTGGAGACTTTTTTATGGCAATGAGGACAGCTGCATCTCGGAGGGTCGACCGAGATGCAGTTCAACATTGAAATAGAGGAAGGAATGATTATCATAATCGCCTTTCCCGTGAATTTTGCAAGCCTCACTGTAAAGTTAATCTGAGGTGAATACCATAACCTCATTCCAATACTGGAAGGTCAGCGGACTTAATTTTACGTCTTTTATCGGCAAATGGACTAACTTGAGAGCTTTATGCATGAAAGAACTAGGGTCAAATTTTCGATTTTTTTTTAAATGATGAATTCGGTTGCAGGAGGGTATTTCCTCACTACTGAGAAAAAGAAAATCCTCAAAAACTATTATTGTCCCGCTTTAGCGACCCCGGAAAAAATTTGCAGGACGGCAAAGTGTTATCTCGGCTCCTGTTCGATCGATCTTGCTAAATTGTTTTTACTAGGTGGTATTTTTCGACGGGAAACGCGAATTTCTGGTCAAATTTCGAAAATTCGAAAATCCAAGATGGCGGATGTGGCTTAAAATGCTATCTCGGCTCCTGTTCGATCTATCTTGCTGAGTTTCTTTACCTGAGGGTATTTTTGGACGGGAAACTCGAATTTCTGATCAAATGTTGAAAATTCGAAAATCCAAGATGGCGGATGTGGCCAAAAATGCTATCCCGGCTTTTCCTCGATCTATCGTGGTGAATCATGGTTGTAGGGGGTATTTTTGGACGGGAAACTCGAATTCCTAGCCGAATTTTAACAATGAGCTTGTTCAGTAATTTTTGATTTTTGCATCTTTTGAAGTATTTACTACGCATAGGCCACAAGAGTTTTCTCCGATATTTTTCGAATTTCAATCCATGAAAAAAAAAATTGTGGTTGCGTCTTCTGAGCTCCCCTTTAAACGCGTTTCTCCGAGGAATGAAAGATCCCCTGAGTAAGGTCATTTTCGGCCACATCCACCTTCTTGGATTTTCGATTCTTTTAAAATTGACCACAAATTCGAGTTCCCCGTCTCAAGATGCTCCCTGATACCAATTCACCACCATACATCGAGCAGGAGCCGAGATAGCATTTTAGGCCACATCCACCATCTCGGATTTTCGAATTTTTAAAATTTGACTAAAAATTCGAGTTTCCCGTCCAAAAATACCCCCTAATACCCAAAATCAGAAACATCGATTGAACAGGAGCCGAGATAGCATTTTAGACCACATCCCTAATCTTGGATTTTCGAATTTTCAAAATTGCCCGATTCAGGGGTGGTTGACCGATTCGGTGCGGTGGCGTTTGCGGACGTGGCGTTTGCGGACGTGGCGTTTGCGGACGTGGCGTTTGCGGACGTGGCGTTTGCGGATTCTCATATTTTGACGGTGGCGATTGCGGACAGGCGGAACAGGGCCGGTGGACTTTGCGGACCAGAGAATTTCGGCGGTGGCGATTGCGGACGGAGGGGTAGGCACCTACATATGCTGCCCCCAACCCCTGCGCTGTATATTAAAGAGAAAAATTACCGGAGAGGCTCTGGATTCCTTTTCGTGGATGTAGAATGAAAAAAATATTAGTATGAAACATTAGTATTATATTAGTATAAAAACATATGAGCAGTGAACATACAGTAAATTTTTAAAGAAAGGCACATCAGAAATCGCAAGAAACTAAAAAATCGTCAGTTTCAGTCCATTTTTAGGATGAAAAACATGTTGTAAATTCTTGTCCAAAATTACTGAAAGTCAAAAAATTAAAATGTGTTTCCATTTTTCGTATGTAATTTTTTAACTTTCAGTAATTTTGGATTAAAATTTACAACATGTTTTTCATCCTAAAAATGGACTGAAACTGACGATTTTTCAGTTTATTGCGATTCCTGATATGCCTTTTTTTTAAAAAAAAATTTACTCTACGTTCACTGCTCATATGTTTTTATACTAATATAATACTAATGTTTAATACTAATATTTTTTTCATTCTACATCCACGAAAAGGAATCCAGAGCCTCTCCGGTAATTTTTCCCTTTAATATACAGCGCAGGGGTGGGGGGCAGCATATGTAGGTGCCTACCCCTCCGTCCGCAATCGCCTCCGCCGAAATTCTCTGGTCCGCAAAGTCCACCGGCCCTGTTCCGCCTGTCTGCAATCGCCACCGTCAAAATGTGAGAATCCACAAACGCCACCCGATTCTTAGAATCCGCAAACGCCACGTCCGCAAATGCCACCGCACCGACCGATTCACGGGCTTCCCGCCCAACACGGAAATATTTTAAAAATATTGCTGAAATATTGTCAAAAACATTTTAACAATATTTTAACAATATCGAAATAATATTGCTGCAATAGTTTGTTATCCGCCCCCTGACAATATTGCAGCAATATTGTCAAGGTAATATTGATAATATATTTTAAAAATATTTACTTGCGATGAGGTTATCATATGCCATATCCGTGTGCGCGCACTCTAGGAGACGTCTTTGGTACTAATTTTCTTTCTAATGTACACATGCGTCCAGGTTGTGGATCGTAGAGTTGTTACTGACCTTAAAATCCGCGCCGTCCTAGTCGGGATTAGAACCCACGCCTCGGGGTGGAGTTGATATCCGAAGTCCAGTACTTTACCACCAGACCAGCCAGGCTTGATGTAGATGGGCCCGTAAATTCAATCTCTTAACTATCGCAGGCCTCTGAGTCCGTAATATGTTTGTTTATTGACGGATTCTTATAATATTTTACCAGAATTTATTATTTATTATTTATTTATTATTTTTTATTTCATCCTGTAATTTGTGTTTCAAATTTTTTATTAATTGTACTCAACTTATTCCTATTCATGTATTACAAATTTTCGTTTTTTTTTCTCTCTCTCATTTTTTTCTTTACCAAATTATACTGTTTTTTATAATTGCGTCTTTTTCCAGTTTTAATTATTTGAGCTTTTTCCTAGTTTGAATTTATGTCGATGTATTTATGTTATGTTATTTATTTTTTTCCCTTCTTTTTGTCTTTTCTCCCCCCCCCCCTTTCTTTTTTTTAGCGATTGATTTTAGTAAGTTCCGCAAAATAATTGGTAAACAGAGCAAAACCATACGCTAATTTGGCAAACATTTTGAAAATCTAGCAAAAATTTTAGCCATAATATCATAAACTAGTAATGTTAATTTCGCAAAAGTATAGTTTGCCATTTTCGCACAATAAAATTACCACTTTTGCAAATTGTTTTGTCGTTCTCGCCACGAGGGTGGGCATTTTAGCAAAAAAAGCAAATTGCAGAAATCGCAAACCATTTTTTGCCATTTTCGCAATTAATTTTTAAATATTACAAAAATATTTATAAAATATTTTTAACATAATATTAAACAAATATTTTTAAACTAATATTTCTAAAATAATTTTAAAATATTTTCTAAATATATTTTACAAACTGTTTTATTAATGCTAAAAATCTGTGTACACAAGGTCACAAATAAAATCAGCGCGCATCGAATTTTTTGCTCGCGTCCAACTTGGAACCTAGAGGGATACATATCATCCTCAGTTTTGACCATAGCTCTTTGGCCAGGCCGAAACAGCTGTGGTCACTCATATAATGCCGGGAAAGTTCTCTTTAAACTCGCGGAGTGCTGCAATACAATCGCAGGTAGAGGAGCGGGCATGTTTTAACGGGTTGTGGCGGACGCGATGAGTGAAAAGTGAAAAGGCAGCCACGATCGGGGGAGGAGGAGGGCTAGAAAGGGTGAAAACTTTCGCTGTAAATCATGCAAAATCAACATCTTGCCCAGATATTTCGGCCAGTCTCTACTAATACGCATATTTGAGGGTATTACGTCAAAAAATGTGGCACTGGGAATCTGAGACTGATCGGCTCCTAATTTTCAGTCTTATGTCGAATCTCCGTTTTTCAACATACTTCATCTTAAGCTTAAGTGCACGTGTGAATTCATTAGTTCCTTGAATTTTCCACTAACTTCAATCATTTTTATGTCAGAATTTTTCGTTAATTCACGCGCCATTGCGATAATCCGTGATGAGTTTGTATCTCATTTGTGAGAAAGCACTTAAAACGGCCAGAACAGTGTTGGTAGGAGAGAAAGACTTGCCCTCATTCTGGAGAGCAGGTATTAAAAAAAAAGATTAAAAAACACGAGCCATTGCCTCCCTCGCTACAGTGACAGAGCAATGTAAATGTCAAAAAGAATATGTGAATGAAAAATCAACCAAAAAAAATTATGCCAGATCCAATAATATAGTAATTTTTAAAGACCGAGATCCTTCATATAGTGATTCTCGCATAACATCCCGTCATCATTGAATCATAATTAACACAGAAATAACCTTAATTTCTGAAACCATTCGGTCCAAAATCTACAAAACGCAAAAATATCCTCCCATCAATAATTTCCTAGGGAATGCCCAATCGATTGTCCCCTGCTAGCCTTTTAACATCTTTGGAAACTGTCATTGTGAAACACAAAAAAGGAGATGAAGAGTCTTGGAGGAAAAAATGTATATGTTGTGCTCATTGCATTATAACGGTGACACGGCCAAAATCGTTTATATATTCCATTGAACTTGGGATTTCTTCATTTACTTTTTAAAAAAAATTGTTTCTCGGCGACTCATTGACACGCTCGAGTCACTAGGAATATCCGCGTCGTATCGAATAACCGTTGTCAAAAATTTCTCAAAAAGGATGAGGGAAGGATGTTTATGAATGTTTTTCAGACCAAGGCTGAATATTTCGCTGAAATATGATTCTCACGTGTGACCTAATACCTGTAATAATGTATGTGGTTTCAAATATCCGAAATTGACATCAAATCCACGATTCTCTTCTAGCCCTGGAATTATTCTGTAGAATTAAAAAGAAAGAAAGTTCTCTAGATTCAATATTATGTATGTATGCAGCTGTAGCGCTTGCAGTAAGGTGAGGGGGGGGGGTGAGGTTAGGAGCTCTATTTAAGGAAAAATAACTCCTTAAATTATCTGTTTTTCAAATATACATCGATTTCAAATTTACAGCGTATTAACAGTGAATTAATAGCTAATATCATCGCATTCAAACAGAAAATCGACGTAATTACGACCTTGTGTACACAGATTTCATACTTTGTGCAATGCTACAGATTCATTCGTCAAAGTTGCGAGCGGAATAAAAGCTCTATAACTAGTAATAAACGAGATACGCGAATCAAATATACATTCCTGTCATAACACGCCAATATTTTTCAATACATATATACTGCTAATATCATCGCATTTGAGCAGAAAATCGACGAAATTGCCTACCTCTAGGGGTTTTTTGCACTTCGGCGCGTTCAGCGGCCGATAAGAGAATCATACCGAAAAATGTCACATTGAAATTTGTTTAAAATTTGATTACCTAAAACTTCATTTCTCTTGACTTTTTCGATTAACAGTCAATTAACGGAGTTATGGCCGGAAAAGCGCGAGAAAACGTGATTTTTGGCCCATTTCGAACTTTCGCGGGCTCTGGTGGCTTGAATTTAAGTCCTAGCGAAAACTTGTCCGTTTCAATATTGTCGGCAATTTACTCCCCGGTACTCGGTATTTAGGATACCATCATCATCCCTGCGTGACCACAATTAGACCCCTGACAGCAATTTCATTTCATTCATAAAATTAATCGCATTACTGTAGGACCGACGTCTAACGGGACCCGCCTCTGCCCTGACATTTGGGGTGGGGGGGGGGGGGTCAGAGAGTATAGAAGGTTAGAGGCCCGACTCAATGCTAGGTAATTGAAACAGAAGCGCTCGCAGTGCGCACGCTGGCAACGTACGCAACTACTATTTTCTATTGTTTTCCAGTGACTAGCGGCGGTATGTTGCTGCCGGACCACCTCCACGTAGGCAATTTTTTATACACCGTCCGTCCGCAACTCTCGCTTAGCCAATCAGCGCAGTGGTATGGGATTCCGCTCGCCGCGCACTCTCGCGCCAACGTACGCAACTGCTTGCTCACGGCTCCAACTTCTGTTTCAATTCTTCCCTATCCAGTCGGGCCTCTAACCTTCTATACTCTCTGGGGGGGGGGGGGGGGGGGGGGGGGTCCGGGTCACGGCTCAAAGCGCACTAGCCGGCGGTCGCGTCGGGACCACTTTGTGGGGCGTGCTACACCGGCGACTGGCCTCATCCGGCCAGACAGTATAGAAGGTTAGAGGCCCGACTGGATAGGGAAGAATTGAAACAGAAGTTGGAGCCGTGAGCAAGCAGTTGCGTACGTTGGCGCGAGAGTGCGCGGCGAGCGGAATCCCATACTACTGCGCTGATTGGCTAAGCGAGAGTTGCGGACGGACGGTGTATAAAAAATTGCCTACGTGGAGGTGGTCCGGCAGCAACATACCCGCCGCTAGTCACTGGAAAACAATAGAAAATAGTAGTTGCGTACGTTGCCAGCGTGCGCGCTGCGAGCGCTTCTGTTTCAATTACCTAGCATTGAGTCGGGCCTCTAACCTTCTATACTCTCTGCACCCGGCCGACGGCGTCAACAGACGGCCGGGCCGGGCCCTGTTCCAAGGAGTCTAGAGCTCCGAGGCGGGATCGCAGAGGCGGTACGCATCTTAACCGATATCCGGACGTGGGCCTCTACGGAGGCCCCGCTCTTCTTGACTACGAGCGCTTGGCGGTGGGCGGCCTAGTGACGCGGGCCGCTGACCTTGCCGGGGCGCCGGGGCGCATATTCCCAAACCCCGCGTTGAATGTGAAATCCAGTTTAGACCCCAACCGCAGCCCCTTGTGCGGGTCTGAGACTCCTCCGCACCGGCCGCGCCGCGGCTCGGCTCGGCTCAGGCTGGTCCCTCGTCTTTCGAACAAACCAAGGTTCCAATTTTGGCTTTTTCTATGCAGTGAAAATATTTTTAAAAACAGAATTTGAGGACTTTTTCGGCAAAATGGCGAATGGAGCTTGCTATGCTGCTATGATTGCGCAAGCTTCATAGCGTTCGCGGCAAATGAAATTCATTCACAGTCAATGTACGTCCTTACAACCAGGAAAAACTCGGAGCAGATTCAACGAAAAATTAATAGCAAAACAGTCGGATAGAGAACTACGTTACACAATCTTAGCAGCATTGGACGTCTCATACGCTCTTTCACCGAAAAATGCCTCAATTATGTGCAGTGAAAATATTTTTTAATGCAGAAAATTTCGCAATGTAGAGTCATGCCGTCACCTTCGTTGATCACATGATGAATAAACTTGTCTATTGACTATGCCTGCCGTTTTGTTCTTTGTAAAAAACATTTCTGATGGAAAATTCTCGGAACATGTTTAAAGCAGTGCAATGCATCTCACAAGCCTCTTTCATTAGTGGAATTTGCGGAACTTCTGCACTGGAAAAAGAATTATCATGTAAGAAGAAATATTCTTGAATTTGCCGCTGAGAGGAGATTCCTCTTGACTTAAGCTGCAAAATGCGTACTTTGAGAAGAAAGCCGCTCATATCAAGCAGGATTCGGCTTTATTGGAGTGATCTTATTCTTGATTGTCCGATTGTCTTTCGATCCTTTCTTCGTACGATTGATTAACGTTTTGATTAAGTATAACATTTTTTATGTTAATCAATTTAAATTTAGGTCTTTAAATTTAGATACAAAAGTTATAATTTTTATTTATGGTTTAAGGATTTCTGGATTTCCCCCCTTTCTTGGATTTCTAATTAAATGATTGGTGATTAACTATTTTTGGTATCTTGGCTTTAAGTTTTTAGAAAGATTAATAATCTTAATTTCGGTTTTGGCAGTTTATTTTTATTTACAGTTATTTTTTTTTGCTATATTGTTATTTAGTAGGTGGGTAAAATGATATACTATCAATTTTATTAAATTTGGATTATTAAGATTTTTATTTTTAATATCTTATCTTATTCTATTTATTTTTTATTAAAATTTTAAGTTAAGTTAAAAATAATAATTTTCAAAATTATAATTAAATAGCAGGGAGCAGGGGATAGCGGGGGGTCAGTATTCTTGACGAAAAATTCAAGTAATTTTTTTTTTCTTTCTTTCAAATATTTCCTTTCTTTTACTTAAAGCTCTGTGCAGAACCTATCACCTTGCTTGAAAGGATAAACAATGAATAGGAGGTGAAGAAGAGTTATAAAAAAAAGTCTCTGCATTTGCGAGGATGAATATGCACTTGGTGTCTCACCCGAACCAATAAGAGAGATATTAAAACCCCATTAAAGAGGAATAGACATGAAAAATAAAAATGTTCCCCAAAAAAGTTCATCATTCAACTTCGTCGTTTCAGAGACTGGACATTAATATTCAATGAATAAGGGCAGAAACCTATAAATGTTGGGAGTTTTTTTTGCCAACGTGCGTTAAAGAATTCAGCATAAAGCTGAAAATCTCAATACAGAGGGAAAAGTTCATTCGAGCACAAATTTCCCTCTGAGAGATATGCTGTTTGGAGCAACACTTGTTACGTCCATTCAGGAAGGCAACTGCAGACGCGTTTCGGCCTTGTTGGGCCATCCTCAGTGCAGCGCAGCCTCCTGAATTATCTGCTACCAAGCTCGAGAGGTCGTGAAAACCAGCCCGAGACTTGGGCACGCGGACGCTGGCGGCAAGTATACTTGCGCCATCTAGTGAGTTTGTAAACCTATAAATACTGAAATTTCAAATGAAAATGATGTTTTAAAGCAAGGTTGATCACTTTTTTGCGGTGTTTGGAAACATTGTAATGAATCAAATCAGGCACGAACATCCCTTGGACACTGATAAATTAGGAGGCAACACGCCGCCTGCATCAATATCATCGATGTTCGGTATTAGTCCAGTAAACGAAGGGAAAAAAGAGGGGGTTTCATGAACAAATTAGTAACAAGCTAATTTTTCCCCCCATTGATAGTACCCATTGAGAGGATCATTTTCCCAAAAGTCCCCATCCCTACCCCCCTAGGGATTTTTGCTAGCCCCCCTCAAAGTTGAAAAATCCCCCTCTGATTCAAAGCGCTATAACTCAGACCCTAATGTAGCTAGACACCTCTAATTTTTTTTAAAATGTCCGTCTTGATATGCTCTTTAAGAACTTTTTAATAATCATGCAAATTTTTCCGCGGAAAGCTGAAAATTTTTAAAAAATTCGCAAATTTTTAGAATTTGAATTGCCTCTTTTTCACAAAGAGCGTGATAACTTTTTTCTAACTGCAACTATGAACTTTTTATTTATTAGAAACTTTGTAGGGAACACAATTCCCTTTCAATTGGTCCTCTTGAAGTAAGGATTCGGACAATGAGTGGGGTGGGAGAGGAGCCGAAACATGACGCAGTGCGATGCCGCGCGGCGCCGTGCCGCACCCAGCGCTGAGCGGTACGCCTGGCGACTAGAGGGGCTGGCGATCGTCTTGATGGTCACATACTAAGTTGACTTCAATCGACATCGTTATATTTGATCTGAGCATATACTGTGACTTGTGGCAAATATTTTGCCGTACTTAGGAAGAAAGCCTCATGAAAGTTCGAATGTTGCCGAATTTTCTCTTATACGATATTTTTCTATATACCTACGTAAAATTATGAATATTTTTTCAATAGGTACCCTATCAGACACCGTAAACAAAACTGCGTATTCGATTCCCTGAAAATTTGCAAGAAAATTGCTCACAAGTTTGCCGGAAAATTCTTAATATATCAGAGGAAATTGGGCAACGTCCGAATGTTCATACGGCGTTCTTTCTTGGCATGGCAGTATTGCGTCGCTTCATTTGACTATGAACTAAGATGGTGGCCGAAGCATCCTTAAAAACACGGCCTCTCGATGAAAAGACGGTGCCGAGCATTTTGTTCAGCATGCCGCTTTCACCACGCTTCCTAGGAAAAATGAATGGAAATATCCTGTAGACAAAGTGCCGACTAGCGGTCAAGTTCCGAATCTGAGGGTAGGAACCAGGATGGCTCCAAGAGTCGTAGGCTGTATTGTACACGGAGAAAAAAATCTCGTGCGTGGGACCCGAAGTTTAGGTCATATGGATCTCTGAAGTTTTCGGATTGAGCATCTGAACACTTAAGGTCTAGCTGCCGAAGTTCAGGTCTGACATCTGAAACTTCAGTTCTTACATCTGAAGTACCTCGGTTTTCACATCCGAAAAACTTCGGTACTCACATCTGAAGTACTTCAGATGTAAGAACTGAAGTTTCAGATGTCAGACCTGAACTTCGGCAGCTAGATCTTAAGTGTTCAGATGCTCATTCCGAAAACTTCAGAGATCCATATGACCTAAACTTTGGGTCGCACGCACGAAATTTTTTTCTCCGTGTATGAGGCGCGTATTGAAAATGACCGCGGTAGAAGGGTTCATTCTCTCTTTATGCTGCAAGAGTGTGTGAGAAAATGCCGAAAAGATGGCCAAAACTTGCTACTTACCGAGATATTGTCAATATGTACGTATCCTGTGCTCTTAAGCGATACACTAAGCATTCATCTTTTGTTTTCGACGGTTATCCTGCTTATTCAACCACAAAAGGTCAAGAAAAATTAAGAAGAGCAAAAAGAAAAAAAAAAAAACATCAGCCACAATAAATTTCACTTTAGCAATGCAATGTAGGTACGAAAACGCAGGCTGAATTTCTCTCAAATTCACAAAATAAGAAAAAGCTCATTGCAGCTGTCAGTGAGGAGTAGAGAAAAGTTGGTGTCGAGGTGTTTATTGCAGAGGCCGTTGCAGATCAAGATATTGTCTCGTCTGCCATTTTGGAAGCTGAGAGAGGAGAAACAGTTGTTATGGTAGGGACGGACACTGATCTTATGGTTGTCATGTTAACATTAGTCAAGAGAAGGAAACTGAAAATATTTTTCAAAATTCCTGGAACTTCAAAAAATCCTGGTACTCTGTATAATATCGTGAAACTAGTCGACGATTTTAAGCTAACTAGTTCTTTACTTCTTTTCGCTTATGCAATGACAGGATGCGACACCACCTTCACCTCCGTTCTTTTTAGGACAAGTAAAATAAAATCATACAACCTCCCAGTTAATGATTCTTCTTTACAAAAAGATGTTCTAATTTTTAATGAGTCGAATGTTGATAAGGAAATAATAGGCACAGTAGGCGAAAAATATTTAATTCATTTTTATGGGGGAGCCAACTTAACTCAAATTTTAGATGAGTGCCGCTTCATAATGTATTCAAGGAAAGTTGCTAAAATGTCCTTAAAATCTAAAATTGAGATGGTAACTCTTCCACCAACATCATTAGCGGCGAAACAGCATAGCTTTAGAGTTTACTATCAAATTCAAGTTTGACTTGGAAATAGTTCTCTTGACCCGAGAGAGTGGGGATGGAGGGAAGAAGAGGGAAGCGATGAAAGAAAATTTCCATTACCTATTCATTCTACATTAAATTTTGCGCCTGATGATGTTATATAGATGACCTCCTGTAACTGTAAGTCTGGTTGCGGCACAAACTGTAAATGTTTTAAAAAAGGGCTCTGTTGTTCGGCTATATGTCGTAATTGTAGTGGCGGAACATGTAAAAATATATTACCAGCCGTCGAAGAATTTGAAGAGGACCATCTATAGGTTTTTGCCCGAAATAGTTTTAAGTATCATCTTGAACTTGCCAACAGCTAATTTTATGTGTCCATTTTTGTTATTTTATGTCATTATTGTTTTGTTACTATTAATTTTTACGATGATTGCTTTTATTTGCTGTTCAATCAATTTTAACCTGAAAATTAACGAATGCCATCAATAATAGAGTACATCGTTTAAAAGGTGACATTTTTGAAATGCCCATGTAGGCATTTTCTTTCGTATTAAATATTTGTTTTTGCTCTAATTTTTCGTGGAGCTGTGTGTTCTTTCATAAGTAAAATTATTAGGTAATTAAAGATATCCATAAATTTCCACCTCAATCTAATTCTATACTCATTTATTCCTCTTATTCAGTCATGTTTACTACTAACTAAATTTCAAAATGTTTCACTCTCAAAAAAATAAATAAAAAAAGAAAGGAAGCGAAAACGCGTCCAAGTGGAAACAGCTTCATTCAAATATAATGTAATTATTTATAGCCAAACATATTGAAAAATTTATGCTTTTGAAAGATAAAATTTATTTGCAGTTCACTAGAATGTTGCCTTCTTAGAATTGAAGAAAAAAAAATTCTAGGAGTGGGCTTTTTGAGAAACATGCCGCCATGAAGCATTGAGTTGGGGCGGTTCTATGTGAGTGCTGCGTGTTATTACGCTGCGCTGCGCCGCGCTGAGCCACGCTCTGCCGGACTTCCACGCCCCTCTCATCCTCACCCTTTGCTCCTACCTTAACTTCCAATACACCATTTCATAGGAAATTGCGTCCTCTAAAAATTTTCATATAAGTATAAATTCCATGTTTTAATCGATAACGGAGTTATTCCGATTTATTTAAAAAAAAATGATTCAATTTCATAAATTTTGAATTTGTTTTAAAATTTTCTTAACGATCTCTTGATAAATTTTGATGACCAATGGTTTCATTTTAACGTACGCATCAATACGAACAATTTAAAAAAAAATTGAGGTGTCTAACTATAATAGGAGCCAAGTTACAGCAGTTTAATTGGAAGGGGGGATTTTTCAACTTTGAGGGGGGCTAGCAAAAATCCCTAGGGGGCTAGGAATGGGGACTTTTGTGAAAATACGCCCCACAGTGGGTATAATCAGTGGTAAAAATTTCAGCTTGTTACTAATTTGTTCTGCATAAATCCCTTCGTTTACTGGACTATATTTGAAATCCATTTCGGAAGAGACAGGGTATGACTTGACTCTGACCTGAAAAAAATCATCCCAAGTGGATCGAATTATCACGGTTTTTCTTGAACTAGTCAATGGTGCATTTAAAAATGCGCTCATCATGTGACAACTCTGCAAGGGCTTGTTTTAAGGAGGAAGATGATGTTATCCGGAAAACAAAAAGAGTGGACCGTGAGGTCACCCCCATTCATTTCGGAGGGTTGAAGAGACAATCAGACGGGAGAAAGGAGAAAGGATGGCCGCAGTGCCCAAAGCCATGCCGACCGCGGGAGGGCTCAGAAGGCAGCGGATAAAGATTTTGTAGTCCAGTAAACGAAGGGATTTATGCAGAACAAATTAGTAACAAGCTGAAATTTTTACCACTGATTATACCCACTGTGGGGCGTATTTTCACAAAAGTCCCCATTCCTAGCCCCCTAGGGATTTTTGCTAGCCCCCCTCAAAGTTGAAAAATCCCCCCTTCCAATTAAACTGCTGTAACTTGGCTCCTATTATAGTTAGACACCTCAATTTTTTTTTAAATTGTTCGTATTGATGCGTACGTTAAAATGAAACCATTGGTCATCAAAATTTATCAAGAGATCGTTAAGAAAATTTTAAAACAAATTCAAAATTTATGAAATTGAATCATTTTTTTTTAAATAAATCGGAATAACTCCGTTATCGATTAAAACATGGAATTTATACTTATATGAAAATTTTTAGAGGACGCAATTTCCTATGAAATGGTGTATTGGAAGTTAAGGTAGGAGCAAAGGGTGAGGATGAGAGGGGCGTGGAAGTCCGGCAGAGCGTGGCTCAGCGCGGCGCAGCGCAGCGTAATAACACGCAGCACTCACATAGAACCGCCCCAACTCAATGCTTCATGGCGGCATGTTTCTCAAAAAGCCCACTCCTAGAATTTTTTTTTCTTCAATTCTAAGAAGGCAACATTCTAGTGAACTGCAAATAAATTTTATCTTTCAAAAGCATAAATTTTTCAATATGTTTGGCTATAAATAATTACATTATATTTGAATGAAGCTGTTTCCACTTGGACGCGTTTTCGCTTCCTTTCTTTTTTTATTTATTTTTTTGAGAGTGAAACATTTTGAAATTTAGTTAGTAGTAAACATGACTGAATAAGAGGAATAAATGAGTATAGAATTAGATTGAGGTGGAAATTTATGGATATCTTTAATTACCTAATAATTTTACTTATGAAAGAACACACAGCTCCACGAAAAATTAGAGCAAAAACAAATATTTAATACGAAAGAAAATGCCTACATGGGCATTTCAAAAATGTCACCTTTTAAACGATGTACTCTATTATTGATGGCATTCGTTAATTTTCAGGTTAAAATTGATTGAACAGCAAATAAAAGCAATCATCGTAAAAATTAATAGTAACAAAACAATAATGACATAAAATAACAAAAATGGACACATAAAATTAGCTGTTGGCAAGTTCAAGATGATACTTAAAACTATTTCGGGCAAAAACCTATAGATGGTCCTCTTCAAATTCTTCGACGGCTGGTAATATATTTTTACATGTTCCGCCACTACAATTACGACATATAGCCGAACAACAGAGCCCTTTTTTAAAACATTTACAGTTTGTGCCGCAACCAGACTTACAGTTACAGGAGGTCATCTATATAACATCATCAGGCGCAAAATTTAATGTAGAATGAATAGGTAATGGAAATTTTCTTTCATCGCTTCCCTCTTCTTCCCTCCATCCCCACTCTCTCGGGTCAAGAGAACTATTTCCAAGTCAAACTTGAATTTGATAGTAAACTCTAAAGCTATGCTGTTTCGCCGCTAATGATGTTGGTGGAAGAGTTACCATCTCAATTTTAGATTTTAAGGACATTTTAGCAACTTTCCTTGAATACATTATGAAGCGGCACTCATCTAAAATTTGAGTTAAGTTGGCTCCCCCATAAAAATGAATTAAATATTTTTCGCCTACTGTGCCTATTATTTCCTTATCAACATTCGACTCATTAAAAATTAGAACATCTTTTTGTAAAGAAGAATCATTAACTGGGAGGTTGTATGATTTTATTTTACTTGTCCTAAAAAGAACGGAGGTGAAGGTGGTGTCGCATCCTGTCATTGCATAAGCGAAAAGAAGTAAAGAACTAGTTAGCTTAAAATCGTCGACTAGTTTCACGATATTATACAGAGTACCAGGATTTTTTGAAGTTCCAGGAATTTTGAAAAATATTTTCAGTTTCCTTCTCTTGACTAATGTTAACATGACAACCATAAGATCAGTGTCCGTCCCTACCATAACAACTGTTTCTCCTCTCTCAGCTTCCAAAATGGCAGACGAGACAATATCTTGATCTGCAACGGCCTCTGCAATAAACACCTCGACACCAACTTTTCTCTACTCCTCACTGACAGCTGCAATGAGCTTTTTCTTATTTTGTGAATTTGAGAGAAATTCAGCCTGCGTTTTCGTACCTACATTGCATTGCTAAAGTGAAATTTATTGTGGCTGATGTTTTTTTTTTTTTTCTTTTTGCTCTTCTTAATTTTTCTTGACCTTTTGTGGTTGAATAAGCAGGATAACCGTCGAAAACAAAAGATGAATGCTTAGTGTATCGCTTAAGAGCACAGGATACGTACATATTGACAATATCTCGGTAAGTAGCAAGTTTTGGCCATCTTTTCGGCATTTTCTCACACACTCTTGCAGCATAAAGAGAGAATGAACCCTTCTACCGCGGTCATTTTCAATACGCGCCTCATACACGGAGAAAAAAATTTCGTGCGTGCGACCCAAAGTTTAGGTCATATGGATCTCTGAAGTTTTCGGAATGAGCATCTGAACACTTAAGATCTAGCTGCCGAAGTTCAGGTCTGACATCTGAAACTTCAGTTCTTACATCTGAAGTACTTCAGATGTGAGTACCGAAGTTTTTCGGATGTGAAAACCGAGGTACTTCAGATGTAAGAACTGAAGTTTCAGATGTCAGACCTGAACTTCGGCAGCTAGACCTTAAGTGTTCAGATGCTCAATCCGAAAACTTCAGAGATCCATATGACCTAAACTTCGGGTCCCACGCACGAGATTTTTTTCTCCGTGTACAATACAGCCTACGACTCTTGGAGCCATCCTGGTTCCTACCCTCAGATTCGGAACTTGACCGCTAGTCGGCACTTTGTCTACAGGATATTTCCATTCATTTTTCCTAGGAAGCGTGGTGAAAGCGGCATGCTGAACAAAATGCTCGGCACCGTCTTTTCATCGAGAGGCCGTGTTTTTAAGGATGCTTCGGCCACCATCTTAGTTCATAGTCAAATGAAGCGACGCAATACTGCCATGCCAAGAAAGAACGCCGTATGAACATTCGGACGTTGCCCAATTTCCTCTGATATATTAAGAATTTTCCGGCAAACTTGTGAGCAATTTTCTTGCAAATTTTCAGGGAATCGAATACGCAGTTTTGTTTACGGTGTCTGATAGGGTACCTATTGAAAAAATATTCATAATTTTACGTAGGTATATAGAAAAATATCGTATAAGAGAAAATTCGGCAACATTCGAACTTTCATGAGGCTTTCTTCCTAAGTACGGCAAAATATTTGCCACAAGTCACAGTATATGCTCAGATCAAATATAACGATGTCGATTGAAGTCAACTTAGTATGTGACCATCAAGACGATCGCCAGCCCCTCTAGTCGCCAGGCGTACCGCTCAGCGCTGGGTGCGGCACGGCGCCGCGCGGCATCGCACTGCGTCATGTTTCGGCTCCTCTCCCACCCCACTCATTGTCCGAATCCTTACTTCAAGAGGACCAATTGAAAGGGAATTGTGTTCCCTACAAAGTTTCTAATAAATAAAAAGTTCATAGTTGCAGTTAGAAAAAAGTTATCACGCTCTTTGTGAAAAAGAGGCAATTCAAATTCTAAAAATTTGCGAATTTTTTAAAAATTTTCAGCTTTCCGCGGAAAAATTTGCATGATTATTAAAAAGTTCTTAAAGAGCATATCAAGACGGACATTTTAAAAAAAATTAGAGGTGTCTAGCTACATTAGGGTCTGAGTTATAGCGCTTTGAATCAGAGGGGGATTTTTCAACTTTGAGGGGGGCTAGCAAAAATCCCTAGGGGGGTAGGGATGGGGACTTTTGGGAAAATGATCCTCTCAATGGGTACTATCAATGGGGGGAAAAATTAGCTTGTTACTAATTTGTTCATGAAACCCCCTCTTTTTTTCCTTCGTTTACTGGACTATTGAGGACGGGCTAGATTTTTCACATTTCACGCGGGGTTTGGGAATATGCTGCCGGGGCAACGACTCGGGGAAAAACCGCTAAGTACCGAAGCGGGCCGACCAGAGGGCCCGCAGGGATAAAGTCCCGAGTCGACCATTATGGAGCGAGCCCGCAGGCGGGCGTTGAACCCCAACTCGGCGGACCCCTGACAAGCCGGGGCTCACAGCCCGGAGCCTAACACCGCGCTATCTCTGTGATACCCCGACTTAATGGCTCCGGGCTCGGACTCGTCGCTGAGGGGGAAGCTCGCCGATCGTGGTTGACGCCGTTGCTCCTCCGCAGCCGCCGGGCAGGTCCCCGGTCTGTGTGCCGGGTCGAGCTGTCGGTGGGTAGTTTAGCGTGCCGCGTAAGACCTCGGGTCGGAGCCAGGTCGTTTATGTGACACCTTTTAACGGGCCGCACGTGGTTTCGTGAGGTGAGATCTAGCCCCCGTTGCTGGGAACGGCATCGCCGGGTACCGTCGTCGGCGCCCACTCATCTCGAATTTGGCAACCTTGATGCTGTGTGTTTTGACTGCAAGGACGAATATAAAGAACTAATCTGGCCTGTTTGCAAACGTTTGCAAATCATGCGTGCGCATCCCTATTGAGGCGTGAGGCGAGCCAGGTCATCCCCAAGACCAATCCACACAGGTCAGTCATTACGCATATTTTTGAAAGCCACTTCCCCACCCGGCCCCAACTTGGCGACACTCAATGCTACGTCATAATGGGTGCTCCCATAAGAAACACATTGCAGGCACTGAATACTACGTCACTGCGCAGTAGAGTACCAAAACTCGTCCTCGGGAATGACTGACCTGTGTGGATTGGTCTTGACCATCCCCATTAATGAGGAGGACCGTGCTACCTGCCAAGCCGGCGGTGGTCCGGCTGCAGATACCCTTGAACCGAGTCTCGATGTAACAACCCAAAGGTTTTCTAGAGTACGATATCCCGTAAGTGACCGGGTTTATTTTGAACGGGCACTTCGGAGTCTGTCCCCAACGAACCCGGCTGAAGCTCCCAGGCCGCCCGGAATCGGATGGCCCGGACGTTATGGAAATTTGGTCCGAGCTAGACTCGGCTTCCGACCCCGTGAAGCTCGGATGAAGTTCCTGGGCTCATCGGCGATAAGGCACGACTTTTACGGGAATGATGATCCCGTACTGACTCGGTTCCAACGCCGGACCCATTTTTTCAGTATTCGGGGGTGTTTTGGAAACATTTTTATACAAATGATTTCGACTGCATCTTGGAGGGTCGACTGAGATGCTGCTCAGAATATACCCCTTGTGGAGGGGGGTTGGGGAGCGAAGCGCGCGACTGAACTCGAGCAGCGAAACTGGCTTGCGCAAGTCGCATTGAAACGACAGTTCCAAAATATTTTGGAGATTTTTTCATGCCAATGAGGCCGACTGAATACCCGAAGGGGGCCGAAGGTTCACTTAGATGGAGCACCGAAAATGTTGTAAGGGAAAGGAGGCCTCTCAATCCACACCCTCCGTCACAATAGGATCTCTCAGCATAGGTCTGAGTGGCACTCATACTAGTAATAAAGGGACACTTTTATGGAGGCTAGGGCGATGAAAACTGAATACCATTTCACGCATTATTAAATTTTCAGCATTTCCTGATGCATCTCAGAATTTTGGTGAGGGGAGGGGTTAGTTCCTTTAGAAGAGAATAAATAAAGAGGAGGATTACAAGGTTAATTCTCGGTAGGTTTTGCAGGAGACAACAACTGCGCCAGGGCTCAAGAGCCCAGGATAAGAAAAACCAAAAGTGATGGGTTAGACACACACAAAGGGCTTATTCACAAAAGTAACATTTTACAACCAGAGCACTAAACGGCAGGGACACGAGTACTGATGGAGGGAACCGGTATCATCAAGAGGGGACTAATCAGGAACTGTGATAGAAACAATGAGCTGGAGACAATCAATTTATAATGAAAGATAATCTAGGCCAATTTGCGTCACAGACGGCAAGTTGGATCAGAGGGGAATTTGACATTCGGCGCGAGCCGTCGAAATTGACTTAATGAGGCATTTTAGAGAAACAAAGTCCATATTTAGTGTTGATATTAGAATATTGCACTGACTAGCGGACATCGAGCAGAAGTCCGTGCGTGACAGTGTTGTTGTTTCCATAGAAAAAGGAAGAGAATATGACTCCTCCCTTGTTAGACTAAAATCGGAAGTCTAAGGAAAAAAGGGCTATCCCATTTTCTATAGAAAATGGCAGCAACAGAGTTTCAATCCATACTTTCAGGAATAATAACGGATCATCAGAGAGGCCTAAATCCGGTGACCTTTTCCGTCTATTCCTCCAGGAGGGGAGAGGGGAGAGGGTCCAAGGTCAAACGCACGGACCGCCATAACTTTTGAACAAAGCAACTAATCAAATTGATCTTGGGCTCAAATGAAAGCTCTCAACAAGACTGTTAAGGATCAGCTTGTCCACCTCCTTGCAACCCGGGCGACCGCGCTTGCTATATTCGCCACCAGGGCGCGCTCGGCGCTGTTCTGCCGTTGCGGTCCCTTTTAGGGCAAATTAAAGGCCACAAACCGCGACCTTTCGCCTTTTGGCGTGATGGGCACATGACCCATGGACGTCCAACCCGTCTTACCGGGATTTCAAGCTGAAGGGCTCAAATGGAGCCTTTTGGCAGCGCTCCGTGCGCGGCCACCCCGTCAACGGGGCCCGCACCCGTTTCACCTGGGCTCTGCCCACTTCTTTCGCCAATCACTTGCGTTCATTGTATCAAGTCTCTTCATTCTCCTGACTACCGAGTTCATTGTCTCAAGTTCTTCCTACAACTACCAGTAAGTACAAGTAAGTATTCGGAGCTGCTAAGCATTTCGGCGCTCTTTTCCTTCATTCGGCGCTACGTTCTTACGGCGCTAAGATTTCTTCTACAAGGGTTACCACGACTTTCGGTACCCTTCTTCGGCGTCACGTTCTTACGGCGCTAAGACTTCTACAACAGGGTTGCCACGTCTTTCGGTACTCTGCTTCTCTACTTTGGCGCTACGTCTCATACGGCGCTAAGACCTCTTCAACAGGGTTGCCACGTCTTTCGGTACTCTGCTTCTCTTCTTCGGCGCTAAGCTTTACGGCGCCACGAACTCTTCCTTCAAGGGCGATTCTCAATCTGACGCCCCCTCCTTTTTCTCTCTTTCTCTCTTTCTCTCTTCGTCACATTCTTTCAACCCCTTCGTCAATCAACAACTCTTTCTCACTCCACATATCTTCATCTTTCTCTTCCTAAGTTATTCTTGTTACCTTGCCTTTTAGGTGGCTGCCTGCGAGACTATCCTCGGGATGACTTCTTTTCTTCTTCTCTTTCCTATCCCACTTTTCTAGGTGTTCTCTAACAAAGACCTTTCATTTGATGTATATTAAAATCTGTTTTTGGTTATTTTTTAATTGAGAAAAAATCAATGTTTGCTTTTTCAAGCCCAAAAAATCCAGTTTTTCGGGTTTTTCTATAAAAGGGAACGCATGAATCGTTAAAAAAACTAATTTAAATGAAAGTCCTTGATTCAAGCTTTAAAATGAGCTATCGTTAAACCTGGGAAAATGAATGGCTTAAAAGTTATGACCGTTCACAGTTGGCGTGGCGCGCTATTTTCGAAGCGCGCGGAGTGTATACTTGCGTGCCACTCCTCCCCACCTTTTCCCCTGGTGCCTACCTCAGCTGATAACGGATACAGAAAGGTCCAGAGCTCCTCTCACCTAAAGAATGACCAATCATTGGTGCAAAATTACTTTCATTTCTAACGAAAAAAGGAAATAAAAAGAAACAATTAAATTCTAATAAACGACAAGACGCTGGCATACATTTTTTCGCCTCCCCCATGAATATTTAATGGCCATATCAAGCCTCTCATCATTGCGGTATCTGATTATTCCCGTGCAGGTAAATCTTAATGAGAGGGGAATAGATTGGAGAGAGGTAAGGGAGAAATATTCAGTACTAAATGCGAGTTTCAAGTGCTGGTCGGCTAGTTGCGTACTAGAGCCGATGAATATTATCGAGAGCTTTTGAGTGTATTTTGCTGTAAAAGAGGCTTGATTTAGCTATTAAATATTAAATCATGGGGGGGGGGGGGATAATGTATGCCAGCGTCTTGGTGTTTATTAGCATTTAACATATTTTTGTTTCCTTTTTTCGTTAGAAATGAAAGTACTTTTTCACCAATGATTGGTCATTCTTTAGGTGGAAGGAGCTTTGGACCTTTCTGTATCCGTTATCAACTGAAGCGGGCCTCAGGGGAAAAGGTAGGGAGGAGTGGCACGCGAGTATACACTCCGCGCGCTTCGAAAATAGCGCGCCACGCCAACTTTGAACGGTCATAACTTTTAAACCATTCATTTTCCCAGGTTCAACGATAGCTCATTTTAAAGCTTGAATCAAGGACTTTCATTTAAATTGGTTTTAATAAAGATTCATGCGTTCCCTTTTATGGAGAAACCCGAAAAACTGAATTATTAGGGCTTGAAAAATCAATTCTTAACACCTTAAAAAATTACCAAAAACAGATTTTCATATACATTTAATGAAAGGTCTTGTTGACAGTTTTCATTTGAGCCCAAGATCAATTTGGTTAGTTGCTTTGTTCAAAAGTTATGGCGGTCCGTGCGTTTGACCTTGGACCCTCTCCCCTCTCCCCTCTTGGAGGGCTAGATGGAAAAGGTCACCGGATTTAGGCCTCTCTGATGATCCGTTATGATTCCTGAAAGTAGGTATGGATGGAAAATCTCTTGCAACCATTTCCTATGGAAAATGGGACAGCCTCTTTGGAAGTTTACAAAATTGACTGAAATTTCTGAAACAGCAATTTCAACATAATCATTCCCTGGAAGAGGGCTGAAAATTCATAGGAAAAAGGCGATCGAAGGTCCCGGGGTTCCAGGCTCCACTTCAACTGGGAAAGAAATAAATTCTTAAGTAACAAGAATGGGTGCATTCTAAACTTCACGCTTTCTACAACAAATTAATAATATGGAAAATAAAGAAAGAATAAACAATATTATGCAAATACCGTAAAGTACATACCAATGGATATGGTGGTTAAAATCAGTTGGTTTGAGAGGGGAAGGAGCAGAAGAGTAATATTCTGGACTGAGTTCCATCTGCGAACTGCTCAGGCTCAAGTTAAAAGGTAAGAAAGAAAATTATGAATTTTCCAGACTCAAAGAAAAATCTGAAATTAACATTTCGGCCGAGGTACTTACCTATACTAGTCAGAAGTGTTTGATTTCGGAATTTAATAGCACAATTTCTGTTATAACAGAGGTAAATTCCACTTAACAGTTTTTTTTTGGAATAAGAAAGATAATTAAATTCGATTGGTTCTGAATGATCAAAATAAAAAACATATTGGGAGGTCTCAAAGATATTTTGAATGAAACTATCGTTAAGATTTACAAAAACTTTTCGGCAAGACAATACTGGATCTCCTCGGACAGCTTGCACACTGCAGGAATCACGGTGCATTGGAGTAGCTTCTGCACATTAGAAGCGATTCGGCGAATTGACGCAAGACAGAGTTGGAGACAGGTAAGATGGCGTTGACGAATCCTCTGGAAGGTAGCGACGTTCTGGAATGACTGACAAATAAAATTCTGACCGTACAAAAAAGGGAAGTAAGAGTAGGTAACCTATACGGTGTGTAATTTTTCTCGAAGTTTACGGGTACAGCGATGTAATAATATACCCTTTCAGATTTAAATTCTAAGAAACTTTGAGAAGTTCTCCAATCAAATAAGGAAGTACCGCAGAAAGATCAAACGGAATGGACGCATAGAAATAAGAGTAAATACTTTTGGATTCCTGTCGTAGATCAGTAGGGAAGATGACAGAAGGGTAAAGTTGCCCATTGTTACAAAACATCAAAGAAAATTCAATCTCTTGTAACAGTGTTAAGAGGGTTAATCCATAGCTGGATAAGTAACTTAAGGTTTCCGTGAAGTGATGATCATGCACCTCAGAAAAGATCTCATTTTGGATTTTTTGCACATTATATAAATTTTCACCACGTATTTTCTCATTTTGTTCAACCTTTTTAAAAGTTTCTTGATTTTTATTGATAATGGCGGTAGTAGCCATTTTTAACCTGATTTTCTAAGTCTCTATCGTTTTTATCTAAATTTAGAGTAATCGTTTAAACGGAGATTTCTATATTATTTATTTACGTACTACACCCGCCCGTCGGGCTCGCTCCTTTGTGATCGACTCATAACTTGAACACTGCGGACTCTCTGGTCGGCCCGCCTCGGGACTTCGCGGTTTTCTCCCGAGTCGTTGCCCCGGCAAGTCAGCGGCCCGCACTCGGTGCATACGAACACCTAAAAGCTGGGCCCGGCAAAACCTGGTCGCGCTTACCGAGTGTGATGGCGCAGTTCACCGAGCTAACCTGGCCTCTTTCACCGGGTCAACTCGGGTTCTGTCGCCGGGATACTCGGGGTGCATAACCGGTCAGATACGGGATTTCATTTTCTGAATCAACCCGGTGACCATAACCGGACTTCTACGGTATTCCGTTTGAGCACGGGAGACTCGGTTCCCTCTCTTGAGATTTTTGGCGACTCTTCCCAGTTATTTTTTTCAGTAAGGAATCGGCTTAATGCGACTCGCTGACGCTGAAATCAGTTGCGTGAACACCCCCCTCCCTTCCCCATAAGGCAAATTTGTTCAGTTTTTTAGTTTGGGTGGTCTCTAGCCTATTCAAAGGATAGAATAGACTCAACAGGCCATTAAAGAATTTTAAAAGCGACCAATGAATCCTGGTGTCAAAACTACCAATCATATGCTAAATTGGCAACTTTGACCCCCAAAATGGGGGATAAAACTTCGAGATAGGAAGAAACGCCCATTGACACTTTTAATGAGTAGGTTTTGTAAGACCTACAACATGTCAAAAAACCAGCCGATTTAACCGAGCCCACTTTTCCCATAAGGTTAGACCGTCGTCCTTGCGAGTGGAATTTAGAAAACTATGGGCTTTTAGATTTCTTTTGGATTGAAACAATTTTTAAAGTAAAATCAATTTCTATGTCGCACTTATAAGGCTCAACACGCTCACACAATAAGTAAACTTCCATGCGGAACAAGTTCATGGGCCCAGAGAAGTAGCAAGGTCTTAGACCGTGGGGGGGGGGGGGATGGCTTGGCTTGGTGAGGGAGGATCTAGGCCCCCTCCGGAAAAGGAAGGGGTCCAAGGGTCCTTTCTAGGAAACGTATTATGAAAGGCCCGATGAAAACTGATATTTTTAACTATTTTACGCCGAATTTTTTGCCGTGGGTAATGTAGCTGACCTTAGGGTGCGTCAAA
Organism: Bemisia tabaci; assembly: GCF_918797505.1. Lineage (NCBI taxonomy): Eukaryota > Metazoa > Arthropoda > Insecta > Hemiptera > Aleyrodidae > Bemisia > Bemisia tabaci. The sequence goes on along the minus strand of NC_092794.1, from coordinate 40,348,311 downwards.
AAAAATGAAAGTCTGAAATGTTCCGCTCCCCAGGCGGCAATCGATGACGTTTGGTAAAAAAACATGTTTGCCAAAATTTGGGCCAATTTCAATCATTTTAAATGGTGCCAAAGGTCAATTTTGTGATGAAATTATGATATTTTGGTTTAGACCTCGATTTCGTACAAAAAACTCGATTTTACGCTGAAATCATGCGTTTACGAGAAAAATGTCAAAGAACTCGACTTGTAGAGGATAAAATTTTACACTAGGAGGACGTCTTTGTAACCGATAAAAATCAAATTGAACTAGAAAAACTAAACTCGGTATTTATTTTTTTGGTCCTCAGAATTTCCGAGGTCTTACTAAGTAGAGGTTTAAAAGACTCATTTTTCACGAAAATAAGTCGAAAGAGGGTATAAATGAACTGTAGGCAAGTGTTGAGGATGCAAATGTCATCAGAACTTCCTCAGTTTCAAAAAAAGTTCCAACTATTTTGCACAATCCTCCAAAAAGTGTACGACTCGAGAAGCAGGATCGTGCTATAATAGTAGGGGGAAAGTGCGGTTTGACCGGGAAAAATTGCGTAACAAACTTTCCCTATGTAATCGTCATCAGTAGGTCCCCCTGAACAACTTCCTAAAAGTTAAAAATGGCCCGACCCCGGAATATCCCTCAAAAAAGTTAAAATTGAAAATGGCGGCCGTAATAAGAGGGTCCGGGAAATCGGTATTTTAAAATGCTCATTCTGTCTCATCATGTGAGGTATCATTTCCTATGTAATTTTGGTCGTAGATTTCATAAATAAATTTCGCAAGGCCCTCCGGCCAAAGGGGGCGCTCCAAATCAAAGATGGCGGCCAAATGTGAAAGGCAGGAGGTTGCATTTTTTTAAATATTCACCGAAGGAACAAGGAAAGTGAAGTGTCTTTATTTTCATGTATTTATGGCCAAGAAACTTAAATTTGATGTTATAAATGTATTTAATAAAGGAAATTAAAGGAAACATACGACTACCGAGAGAAACGTAAGCTCAGAAGAGGCCTTGAGGAATTTATTTATGAAATCTACGACCAAAATTACATAGGAAATGATACCTCACATGATGAGACAGAATGAGCATTTTAAAATACCGATTTCCCGGACCCTCTTATTACGGCCGCCATTTTCAATTTTAACTTTTTTGAGGGATATTCCGGGGTCGGGCCATTTTTAACTTTTAGGAAGTTGTTCAGGGGGACCTACTGATGACGATTACATAGGGAAAGTTTGTTACGCAATTTTTCCCGGTCAAACCGCACTTTCCCCCTACTATTATAGCACGATCCTGCTTCTCGAGTCGTACACTTTTTGGAGGATTGTGCAAAATAGTTGGAACTTTTTTTGAAACTGAGGAAGTTCTGATGACATTTGCATCCTCAACACTTGCCTACAGTTCATTTATACCCTCTTTCGACTTATTTTCGTGAAAAATGAGTCTTTTAAACCTCTACTTAGTAAGACCTCGGAAATTCTGAGGACCAAAAAAATAAATACCGAGTTTAGTTTTTCTAGTTCAATTTGATTTTTATCGGTTACAAAGACGTCCTCCTAGTGTAAAATTTTATCCTCTACAAGTCGAGTTCTTTGACATTTTTCTCGTAAACGCATGATTTCAGCGTAAAATCGAGTTTTTTGTACGAAATCGAGGTCTAAACCAAAATATCATAATTTCATCACAAAATTGACCTTTGGCACCATTTAAAATGATTGAAATTGGCCCAAATTTTGGCAAACATGTTTTTTTACCAAACGTCATCGATTGCCGCCTGGGGAGCGGAACATTTCAGACTTTCATTTTTTTTGACGCACCCTAAGCTGACCTATCGTGATGATTTTAGACATTCATGAGCAAAAACACTCGCTCTTGTAATCAAAAGATAGCATATGCATTATGCATTAATTGAAACAACTCTCTGCTTGAACAGGAAAAAATATATTGTCTGTTACAAAAATAATGCATTATTTTATTATTTCTAAGTGAAAAAAGGTAAAAAGGTAGGTATTTCCCTCTAAAAAAAATTTCTATTACTTATCCGGGAAGTTTTCTTCTTACTTAAAACAAGTTCATACTTCCTCCATTCGAGCGGTGGGGAATGAGACTAGGAATTTAGAGCTGAGGTTTGAGGCAGCATCATAAATGGAGCGGCATCGGCGCGGAAGGCGGAGGTCCGGTGCGGACTTTCATGCCGCGTCGAACAGTGCGCCGCCGGGGGATCGCATTTGCCCTTTAGGCAGCTTACGTTGGTGAAGCCGACACCCGGCATGACTTTTTGATGCCGTATCAATTTTGATGCTGGGTCCAGCATCAACATTGAGGCGGCTTCAATTAGCAGACACGTCGGACGCCAGCGCCCCGGGCCCGGCTGCCGGGCGGCTCATCGCACCGGGCTGTGTTTTCAACCCTTCCTTGGCGTCCACTTCTTAGAACTTCCCGGCGAGGCGTGGGCCGCCGCACCGATGGGAAACGTAGACAAAGGGGTGTTCCGCGAATTCATCGCCAAGTCCAAGGGTCACATAACCCGGCAGTCTTCTGGGTCAGCCCTGTTGGTAATTAAGCTGGTTCGAAAATTGATGCCGTATCGGGCCGCAAGCCGAGGGTCCGGCCTACAAGTGGAAACCCATGTTGGTCCCTATGCCAGCATCAACCCTCAGCATCAGCGCTTAATGCCGGCTCGGTCGGCACGCCAGCATTGGGCTTCAATGCCCGAAGTCGACGCCGGCAGGTTGCGCGCATTAGGCGCGACGCCGCATGCCCGCACGGCCGCTTTCTGGGCATACGGCATTAATGCTGAAGCTACGAGTCAATGCTGTACGGCATAACCTCATGAAGCGCCTCAAATGCCTGAATGAGACCCCCTCAGCTTGGGTCGTTCATCATTATTACCCATTGCTTGATTAATTAGAGGCAGAAAAAGAAACCAAGCGGACGAATGATGACAATTTCACAATGCTTTTCTTCCGTTAGATACTTTAAGTTACTTTTGTAACGGACGCATTATACAATATGAACAATGACGGAGAAGAAATCGTATGCACATGTACACACCTATTGTTAAAAGAGTGCCTTTTAAATTAATTATTGGGATATACAGTATGTTATTATTCACACTTTTCTACGTAATAAGTGCGTACAAAAGTTAAAAAAAAACTTTAAAATATAAATACATCGAGGGTTTGTTTATAGAGAATAAAAAGACTAGACGCTAAATACACACTATGAGATAAAGTATGATTGATCTGCATGCTGAACATTTTATTGACTACAAATAAACGATTGAATTTTTTCAAGCTGCCGTACGGGAACTTTTTAATTTTTATTTTCTTCCCTTTTCTTACTAATAGCAAAATATCAGAATTTTTTTTAATTTGAATCAAATACTTCTGTGAAGCTCACTCATTGAATTTACCTACATTGGTATAGGTTTCGGAGCCAAACTTCAGTTGTACTTTAGAGACCTTTAACTTATGTCGTTGAATATTTGGAGACAACTAGGTCCTCATAATTATTTTGAATAGGCAGAAGAATTAACAATTTTAAGACCCTATTTCATAACTACAGAACAAAAAAGTTGATATTTCCTTACCTCTGCCACACTAGTCTGCGTCACAAAGATAAAACCAGTTTTAACATAGGAAATGGAAGAAAGCGTGAGTTAACTCACGCAAAACTGCACTAAGAATAGTGCACCTAATCTGATACATTGAGGTTTCAGTTGCAATCCCATTGCTTTTAAAGCCATCATCTTTCAAATCTCCTCTGTATTAAGTAATTGATCAATATTATAAGTATAATGGTATAAATATGACTTTGTTTGGTGAGGAAAACCTCCAAAAAACCATTATAGTCGCTAAAAACATGGAACCTTGGGATGTTTGTGCTTTCTCTGAGATTAAATTAGCTCTTAATGTTAAAGTAACAGTTTTTTTGTTTTAATTATATATCTAGCGCGTGAAGTACTTTTACAGGGTGATCCAAAAGTCCCTCCCACCCCCTCCTAATTTTTACCTAATTCAGGTAAAGATTTGCAAAAGGGGATGTTCTTAGGTCAAAGGGAGCTACTTTTTGTCCCCCCTAAAATTTCCGGGGGTCTCCCTGAGGGGGCACGGGACCCCATCTTTTTTTCTAAAATGGGAAGACCCCCTTTGTGATATCTTGTTCAAACGAGCATAAAAAAAAGAAAACTTTTCTTGTATATCCGAAGTCAATATCTGAAACCGTTTCAAAATGGCGGCCGGTTGAAGTTCAAGATGGCCGAAAATTGACACCGGTTGTTTGGCAATGGATTTGAGCGAAAATCAGTATTTGGGGTATTTTGACACGAGAAAGACAAATTTGACTTTAGATTAAAAAAAAAAAAATTCCAATATGGCCGCCGGTTGAAGTTCTAAATGGCCAAAAATTGCCAACTCGGCTTTTTGCAGATGGATTTTCTGAAACTTGGGACTAAGGGGTATTTTGACATGATATTCACACATTTAAAAGAAGATTTCTAAAAAAACAATATTCGGCCATTTTGGAAAATTCGGGTTTTTCTTAAAAATCTAATATTAAATTCGTTTGAAAATACCTCGTGTGAAAATACCCCAGCATACCGATTTTCGCGCTTATCCATTGACAAAAAATAACCGAAGTGCCAATTTTCGGCCATTTTGAATTTTAACCAGCCGCCATTTTGAAACGCTTTGAGATATTGTTTTCGGACATTTGAAGAAAGTTATCTTTTTTTACGCTCTTTCAAACAAAGTATCACAAAGGGGGTCTTCTCGTTTGAAAAAAAAGTTATGGTCCGTTACCTTCTCAGGGGGACTCCCGAAAATTTTAGGGGGGATAAAAAGTAGCTCCTTTTGACCTAAGAACATCCCCCATGCCCAAGTGGCAAATCTTTACCTCACTTACGTAAAAAGTTAGAGAGGATGCATGGAAGTGACTTTAGGATCACCCTGTATAATGAATGGATGGAAATACCTGGTATATTTCAATAATCGTATACAGATGAAATTGAATTATCGTACGCTGTACAGTATGTCAAGTTATATAGATCTTCTAGAGGTCTCCCAGCTCCATTTCATCGAGCTGAGAGGACGTCTTTTGAAGAAGACAGTGGAGAGGATTTTTTTTTATTCACCATCATTTCTAAAAATAAAAAGGGAATACAAGAAGACACTGACCTGGAATACTTTTTTGATATTTTCAATTAAAAGTTTGTTGAACGTATCCTGATCCTTCAAATCAACCAACTTATCACCATAGACTCGGCAAGTCTCATGCATCCACAGCCGGACAAATCTTCCGGGAGTTGGAACACAATCTCCATTAGCAAACATAATTCCCTAAAACCAAATCACTTTTTAAAATTACTTTTGTACTCATCCTTTAGTTGAGGCCTGTAAATGGAGAGTAAGTCTTGATGATACATGGACGTATTTCTATCAAACAGATTTATGTGCAGGTGAGAAATATGAGGTGTGCTCGTTAGTTCTCTGGACGTAAGATAGAATGAGAATAATAAAATGCCAGTGACGTCAGCAAGCTGCAATGATGTACCTCGGGCGCGAGGGGGGATCGTCGGGTCGGGGGTCTTCAACTCATGAGCCCTATCCATCCCTAGTAGCACAATTAGTGTTTAAAATGTTTAAAAAATATGTCACTGAAATCAAAAAACATTGTCAACACATTTCATCGAAACATTTTAAACATGTTCAAAATGATTTCATTCAGTTTTTAACACGTTTCAGACACTTCTTCCCCAAATTTTCGTCAAACTGACACCCTATGCAGATGTTTCTGATACCTATTAGGGATGTATTAAAGTTTCACTGATACGTTTCAGGAACATTTCTGAAACATATTTTTGAAAGGAAAGGTGATTGATGCTCTCACAAAATTGTTTCAGAAACGTTTCCAAAACATTTCGATGGTTTTCAAAATATTTCTTACGTTTCATCGAAACATATTAAACACGTTCAGAATGTGTTCATCCAGTTTTTAACACGTTACAGACACTTCTCTACGTCGCACCAAATTCTTGTGTCGCCTACACCGTGAGAAGATGTTTCTGAAACCTATTGAGGATGTTTCAAAGTTTCACTGAATCGTTTCAGCAACATTTCTGTAACATGTGTTTGAGAAAATTAGGTTCTGACTGTTCACTATAAAATGTTTTAACAATGTTTGCATGTTTCAGAAATGCGTTTCTTCGGGGGTCAACTAGAGCCTAAGTATCAAAAATTTTCAGACATTTGTTTTAATAACTAATGTCGCTGTGGAATTAGAACCATCACAACAGGAATCCCTTGATACCAACCATGCCTAAAGGTTGAATCGTTACACTTCACCATTATCAACCTATCAGAGGGATTAGAATACCTTCACTATAGAAAAGTATACGCAAAGCACGATGTCCGGTTTCAATATTCTAGATAATCCATAACTTATGAGTTTTTATGGAGATGAACTCGATTCATACAAGGAATTAAACGGGTTTATAACCTTCACATAATTAAATGTCCAAAAAGTATAGCTTGAGACGAAAAATTAAGCTGAAATTTGGTAAAATTGAAAAATTTAACGTTAACACCCTCTGGTGGATTCAGTTTGAACCAGGAAAAGTTTTAGAAAGGTCCTAGAAATGTTCCTATGTTAATCAATGAAACATTTCTAAAACGTGTCAAAAACATTTTTAAGTGACGTATAAATTCAAACCAAATATTCAAAAAGGTTTTAGAGACATTTTGAAAAATTTTTGAAATGGTTTTGTTGAAACATTTTCAAAATGTGTTCCAAATATTTCAACTAAAACCACCCATTTCAGATGACATTTATAATTTGTTTTGGAAACGTTTTAACGAAGATTAATGAGATGAAAAAGAAATGTTTGGAAAATAATTTTGACTCAGTTCAACGTAACAAAGATCAAACTAGATTTAAATGTTTTAAATTTGTTTCAAAAACGTTTTAAATGAAATGCGTCAATTTCTCATATCATAGGAAATATTTCTGAAATGTTTTAGATATGTTTCTGAAAGATCGCGTAAAAATCTTTTTAAGTTGTTTTTGAAACATTTTAAAATTATTTAGATCTAGCATCATAAAACTAAAATTAAAAAAAGTTAAATTTTTATTAAAAATATTTTTTCGGTGAAAAATGTGGAGCTAGGTTTCACAATAATGATTCCAAGATAGTTTGGAAACATTTAAATTTTGTTTCATTATTTTAACTGTAATTAGTTTACAATTTATTTCTGAAACGTTTTGATTTTAATATTTTTATTTAAAAAGAAAACGTTTTTAAAACGTTTCAAATTTATATTAATGAAACTCTCTAAGTGTTTCGTGTCAATTATATATTTCAAAAATGTTTTTGAATCGTTTCAATGAGATGATACAAGTTTCAGACTTTTGAGATGTTTCTGAAATGTTAGTGAAACAGATTGTGCTACTAGGGCACATTGCTCTCATGCCATGCCCGCGGCTCATGAATCCCGCATTCAGTAAGCACATAGTTCTGTTTGCTGAATTTAAAATCCCGCTTTTCCAAATCTTCAAAAGGAATCACGCCCACTTTTACAATGTTTCTTATGCAGCTTTCTATTGCACATCGCACATTTCTCACCTGTGCATAGTTCTGTTTGATAGAAATACGTCCACATAGAAGTATTCTGTTTTGTTGGCGCGTATACGTAGTATACCGCCTTTGCAATCGTTTCGACCCCCTACTCGATATAATAACCGAGTCCCTTAGTTCCTCACCGGAAAGTGACTGGCGCAAACTTCTGAGGTTTTTTTGTTACCCTCATTACTTTTTTGTACTTGATAATCTCTTGCAATCACCCAACAAGATGAAGCACAGCATTATTCTTAGGGGGAAAAAAAAATTCTCCAATTTGAGAGTTCTGATAAATAAATGTTCCTAGTTATCATTATTGTCCCTAGAGTGACTCTTGTTATTCTCATTTCAATAAGTTTGTTTCGCTAGTCATTAAAAAGGGGTTTTGACGTTCCAAGTCTATCTAAAAAAATAATAAAATTTGTTCAATCATAAATTTTCTACGCCAAATATTTTCAGAGATGTTGCACATTGAAAAACATGGCACTTGACATCATCCAAAGTCCTCAGCGGAAGTACATGCCAAGGTTTCTTCCATCTCAGTTTCATTAATTAATGATTTATAAATTCTTAGTGGTTGCTCGACGTAAAACTCGGATGAATCCTAGAGGGAGAAACAAGAATATACACTACAATAAGGGTACACACTTTTTACTGTTTCATCCAACTGAGGAAGGCTGAGTTTTCAGCCGTAAAGTTTTGGTAGAATTTACGTGAAAATTAACCTTGTTACTCGCCGTGTAATTTGTTTTATTATAGTATACACTATCGCGGTGGATGACATCATATGCTGCGTTTTTCGACGAGTGACATCTCCCTTAATATTAGAGAAGGAAACTTTGTTCCGACGGAATTTTTAATTCTTGCAAATCTGTTTTCTAGAACCATAAAAACTCGATTCTAGTTTGCGAGACTTGTGCAAGTGGCGCATATCTAGGGATACTACTTGAAATGCCCATCATTTGTTATGCTCACAGAGACAATTCATATTAATATAATTGTTGAGGGTTTCACTGTAATACTTATTTCTCGTGTATGTTATGTACTCCGCTGATTTCGGATGTAGCCATCTGGTACATCGAAGTGGTATCAGCATAAAGGGCAGGCTCAAGAATGTATACGTTGATTTTTCCTAAAATGATACAGGGTTATTCAAAAGTTACGCACCACTGGCCATAACTTTAGTTCTAATTATAATATCGATTTGCGGTTTGTGGCGTCCTTCCTCATATCGAGGGGGGAACTTTTTGAGGTACTTTTCAGTTCTTCACCCCCCCCCCCCAGGGGGAGGGGGGATGGGGGCAACTCAAAAATTTCAAATGGCAACCCCCATCATGTGATACATCGTTAGAAAGAGCATGAAAAAAGAAAATTTTTGGCGCGAACCGGAAGTCGATCTGACCCCCCTGTCAAAAGTTAGGGGGGTCCAAAGGTTATTTAGGGGGTCCGTACCTTAATTTATAGAGTAGCTTCGGCAGCTATTGGACATGCCGTTTCTCTTTTCAAAGAGTCCTCGAATACTCCAAGTCTGATACCGAAGTCTTCATATTGCCCCCGGGCCACGACAGCCCCCCCGTAGGGGGGGATGGGCTAATTGGGGGATGGTAAGATCCGGAAAATGCGCCAGAAATGATGCCCCGGTTCTTACCAGCTCTGCAACGAAAAAAGAGGGGGGCAGCGGGGGTTTTATGGATGTTTCCGTCCTTAAAGTGGGCGGCAGTTCCTGTGTTGCAGTTCTCCAGGACTGAGCGCAACGTTTCAAGGGTTCTCGTCAAGTTCAACAGTGGTTTCGGGCATCATTTCTGGCGATTTTCCCGGTTTTTACCCGCTCCGCAACGAAAAATGAGGGGGGGGGGGCAGCGGGGGTGTTTTGGATGTTTCCGTACTTTAAGGGGGTGGCAGTCCTTGTATTTCAATGCTCCGACTGATCGCAACGTTTCAAGGGTCCTCCTCAAGTTGCACATTAGTTTCGGGCATTATTTGTAGTGAATTTACCGGTTTTTACCCGCGCTCTGCAACCAAAAATGAGGGGGGGCAGGGGGCTAAGAGTTTTGGAAACTCACTTTAAAGTCGCAGGCTACGTTTGCGTTAACATTGGCAAGAAGTTCCACTCGGATTTGATGCTAAGTTTGAACCTCTTCTGTGACTTTTCGCATTTTAATGCAATATTTCTTTGTAACAGGCCCAACCCCCCCCCCCCCCCTATGGGGGCGGGGTGGCCCGGGGGCAATATGAAGACTTCGGTATCAGACTTGGAGTATTCGAGGACTCTTTGAAACGAGAAACAGCATGTCCAAGAGCCGCCGAAGCTACTCTAAAAAATTAAGGTACGGACCCCCTAAATAACCTTTTGACCCCCCTAACTTTTGACAGGGGGGTCAGATCGACTTCCAGTTTGCGCCAAAAATTTTCTTTTTTCATGCTCTTTCTAACGATGTATCACATGATGGGGGTTGCCATTGGAAATTGGGGGGGGGGGGGGGTGAAGAACTGAAAAGTACCTCAAAAAGTTTCCCCCTCGAAATGAGGAAGGACGCCACAAACCGCAAATCGATCTCATAATTAGAACTAAAGTTATAGCCAGCGGTGCGTAACTTTTGAATAACCCTGTATGTACTTTTCTTGGTGAAAGGACAAAATACTCTACTTCGAGTAGGTACAAATCTAAGAGGTTGTTCCAAAAACGCCGATTTTGCCCCCACCCCCCCTGTAACGGGGAAATTTTCCCCCGTTTTTAAGTTTATAGATTGTCGAAAAAAAAAAAACTAGGAATAACTCCCGAGCGACCACGCTTGGCATCGCCGCGCCTGCGCCGACGAACCAAGGAAGAAATCAGCTGACGCTCGGCGTTCATCCGAGCACCGCGACGCGCCAACAGGGAGCGCTGCGGCAATTCTGTAAATTTTGAAATATTTTTCATTAATTTAAAATTTTAAAAACAAATTGTATTTTTAATTTTAACTATATAGTTCGATAAAAGAAGTCGAGGCAAAGCCAACGATGTAAATTTCATATTTTTTTTTATATATTGTATGCTCACAAAATTGAACGGAACTCGAGCACTTGCTTTTTTTTGAAATTTGTAAATTGGTGGCCTCCCGACCAGACCCATCAATCGGGGGGGACGTTCCGATCCAGCAGACTATTAAAGCGAGATATCTAGTACGTCGATCGAGGTGTGGCGAGGTGAGCCTGCATTTCTCCTCTTACTTATCGATTCTGACTTGTGTGTCTGCGGTTGGAGCAAATAGGCGGTACGGTGGATAAAGCTTTACCGAAAATTTGCTCCAGCTTTGGACCTCTTGGGTTTCGGTTGCGTGGGACGTGGTGCCCGAGCTGAGGTGCATTACCCCTGCAAACGTGATCCAAGAGTAGCGGCCTTTCCTCGGTGGAAAGCGCGGAGCGAGGTGCGCGAGTTGAGCTGCATCTCTCTGCGAGTTTTACTGAGAAAAGTAGTAGATCTTAGATTTGGTTGGTAAAATCTTAGAGATGCATTTTAATTTACCTTCCGAACCATTTCCCCTCGAGTTTCGATCAGAATGCTTGTAAAATTCTAAGAATTAATAATATGTGGAAATTATTGCTAAATCTCAATTTAAATAAATACTTGTAAGTTGGAAAACACGCTTTCAACCATTAACGCAAGTAGTGAAGTAGTGGTGCGCGAGTTGAGCAGCATCAGACGGAACTCTACTAAATTCCCTTTCCAGTTAAAATTTTCTCTCTCTCTCTCAATTTCGATTTCACTCGTTATTATTTTTTCTATGGCGCCCGAATCCAGGCATCCCACTGAAGTTATCCGGCACCTCAAGTAGCGTTGGCATATCTTATACCAGAGGACGTATGTGCCTCTGATGTCCTGGACCTGCTTCGCAGTGAAGTGGGATTTGCCTCGTTACAAAGTGGCAGCCCGCGAACTGGGACGTTTCTTTTTCAAAAATTTGTTTTGAGATTATTTTCCACGCAAAGTATTAAATTTTTATTTCAAAAAATTCAGCAAATGAGCATTTAGAAATTCTGACCGAAATTCGATGATGTTTATGTTTCTTATCTGTATTACTTTTGAACATGTTTTATTTCACAAACAATTTTTAAGGTATTGAAGTTGTGAAAAATTGAATCAGCAGATTTCAATTTTTTTGAAAGGTACTCGTTGCCAAATTTAATTGAATTTTTTTTAAATTTTTTTTTGAGAATTCGTGGATTGCACGTTTCAACCGGTTCTTTTCCAAGTGTTTATTATTTTATCCTGCAAAATGGATACCGAACGTAAAGAGTGTTAACACACATTTTATTAAACTTTTGTGATTTTAGATTTGTTTTGTTTTAGTACTTGGACCGAAATTTGATTAAATACAGTCATTTTATTACTAGGCAACGTGTGTGTACGTGTTCCAAATACTTTTGAGGATTTTTCTGTGGGAAGTAGCGCAATGATAGCTGCTAACGAAATTTAGGTTGATTTTTGTTCTACAATTTTAAACGTCTATTATTTTATTTATTTTTAAAAAAAAATCAGTCCACGTGAAGAAAATTATTTTGAAATTAAAAGTATTTTTTGGAGTTTAAAGTTTTCTAACTTATGTTCCTAGAGTGAAATTTTTATGTATAGCTTTAGAGCATTATTTTGACTTAGCAACTATGTTTTTTAAATTTAACTCCTGTATTGAATTCGTTTTAAAGTTTAAGGGTTCTTATGAGAAGATCTAGAAATTTTTCCAGGAGGCTTTTTTTTATATTTTGCCAGTGTTGTCAATTTTTTTCTCCTCTCTATGCTTTATGTCTTTGAAATTGTCACCACGTTTTGAAGGATTTTTTCGGATGTCGTGCGATTTAGTAGGTTTCATTTATTTTTGTTGTTGGGAGAGCAAATTTTTTTTTGTGTGTCGAACTGGTGCGATTGAGTTTGGCGAAAATTTTATGCCATGCGCCAGCGGCTATTCTTGGTTGTAAAATGTATTGCAGATCCAACGTAGAAATGAACCTCAAATTTTTAAATTCGCAAATTTTGAAATGACATTTACAGATATTTTTGAATCAGTTTCTTTTAAGTCCGTACCATTCTGTTCTTTATATTTGATTTTAGTCTGAGAAATAAGTATCCTGAATAGTAAGTTCTGGATGGATTTCAGTAGGGTTTAGGGTTTACCTACAAAGTCTTGGAATGTTGTCCTCGGTGAAGGTTTATTTGGAATTACCGCTTTGTGGAATCTTCAATGACCCTGACAGATCTGAGAAGTTTGATTGTGGTACTTTGGTTCGGTGGATTCCGACGAAGTTACTAAGCAATTGGAAATTCCAGTTGTAATTCCAGTGTCTCAACTCATTTTTGTGTAGTTTGGGAGTCCGATTTTTTTTGTGTGGAATTGGCCACCTTATGGATTGCTAGGTTCATGGATTTGACTAGCTAAGGTGTATTGTCCAATCTCCCGTATTTGAGGACTCTGCAAACAGGTTTTCGAGTTGAGCTATGTTTGGTTGCTGTGAAGTATTTGCGAAACCCCAATCACCATGATTTGTTGTTTACATGGTTCACAGAGATTCTTTCTCACAAATGAAGCCGGACACATGAAAGACTAAAACCATTTAGAATAAACTATTTCAGTAAGGATTAAGTACTTTAAGTCATCATTTAAAACTCCGACCAGCTGTTGAGTTTCTAAATTATGTAACAATCCATTTTCTTCCATTTTTATGCAAATGAACTGCTCTCTTTTATGTTTCACAGAACGTTTTGTAAACTTCCCTCCTAGGAAAATTTTTTAGCCCGCATTTTTTTTATCCTAATTATTTTTATTTTAATTCCTGGAAAAGTCAGGTGGATTCCTTTTGAATTGTTTCAGGTTTGCCCTAAAATTAGTTGTCAAACCCAAATATGGTTATGTATTGTACATTTTTAAGCTTTCATTCAGCAGTAAGATGCTGCCTCATGTGCTTTCATCCATTTTCCAGCTCTTTTCCCGATTTCCGAAGGGGAGGAGATCTGTAACGGGGAAATTTTCCCCCGTTTTTAAGTTTATAGATTGTCGAAAAAAAAAAAACTAGGAATAACTCCCGAGCGACCACGCTTGGCATCGCCGCGCCTGCGCCGACGAACCAAGGAAGAAATCAGCTGACGCTCGGCGTTCATCCGAGCACCGCGACGCGCCAACAGGGAGCGCTGCGGCAATTCTGTAAATTTTGAAATATTTTTCATTAATTTAAAATTTTAAAAACAAATTGTATTTTAATTTTAACTATATAGTTCGATAAAAGAAGTCGAGGCAAAGCCAACGATGTAAATTTCATATTTTTTTTTATATATTGTATGCTCACAAAATTGGACGGAACTCGAGCACTTGCTTTTTTTTGAAATTTGTAAATTGGTGGCCTCCCGACTAGACCCATCAATCGGGGGGGACGTTCCGATCCAGCAGACTATTAAAGCGAGATATATAGTACGTCGATCGAGGTGTGGCGAGGTGAGCCTGCATTTCTCCTCTTACTTATCGATTCTGGCTTGTGTGTCTGCGGTTGGAGCAAATAGGCGGTACGGTGGATAAAGCTTTACCGAAAATTTGCTCCAGCTTTGGACCTCTTGGGTTTCGGTTGCGTGGGACGTGGTGCCCGAGCTGAGGTGCATTACCCCTGCAAACGTGATCCAAGAGTAGCGGCCTTTCCTCGGTGGAAAGCGCGGAGCGAGGTGCGCGAGTTGAGCTGCATCTCTCTGCGAGTTTTACTGAGAAAAGTAGTAGATCTTAGATTTGGTTGGTAAAATCTTAGAGATGCATTTTAATTTACCTTCCGAACCATTTCCCCTCGAGTTTCGATCAGAATGCTTGTAAAATTCTAAGAATTAATAATATGTGGAAATTATTGCTAAATCTCAATTTAAATAAATACTTGTAAGTTGGAAAACACGCTTTCAACCATTAACGCAAGTAGTGAAGTAGTGGTGCGCGAGTTGAGCAGCATCAGACGGAACTCTACTAAATTCCCTTTCCAGTTAAAATTTTCTCTCTCTCTCTCAATTTCGATTTCACTCGTTATTATTTTTTCTATGGCGCCCGAATCCAGGCATCCCACTGAAGTTATCCGGCACCTCAAGTAGCGTTGGCATATCTTATACCAGAGGACGTATGTGCCTCTGATGTCCTGGACCTGCTTCGCAGTGAAGGGGGATTTGCCTCGTTACACCCCCCTCCCCTGGATGTGGCCCAAACTTTGCTCAGATGTTGTACTAAGTGTCCCCGATGCTTCGGCAAAATTTCAGCCCCCTCGGATAATTAGGGGGGAATGGGCAGGGGGGCAAAGTTGCAATTTTTTTAAAACTTCAAAAATCGATATCTCGCGAACGGTTTGAGTGTAAGTGTTGCGGTTTGCGCTAAAAAACGTCAAAAAATATTATCTACAAGAATATGAATGCTGTTTGCAAGGTTGCGTAATTTATCGCGGTCATAAATCGATTTTTTCGATTTTGAAGGTTCGACTTTTTTTCGTTTTTCGTCTCTCCTCTCTTTGGAATCGTTGCTACGTGAATAAAAACCTGTTGAAGTGATTTTCCATGAAATTTTGCATCTCTTACTTTTTGTTTGATCTTGGGGAAACGGTTCGTTCGTGAGTTATAGCGATTTTTCTGCGCGTTATCGGTTACGCGCGGGCGGCTTATCGGCGGCGCTCCATCCCGCGCGGGCAAGGCAGAGGTTGTTTCATCGCTAGGGCCTTATATTCATGCTGTAGGCTGTAATTGTCGATATTTTCTCCTCCCCCCACCCTTCCCCTGCAATAAATATTTGTTTAATACTTTGTTATACTGGGTATCCCAGACCACCCGTAAAAGGTCTTTTTCTCGGTTGGTCTAGGTAGTACGAAGTGGGGGGCCGCGGGATTGAATAGGGGATTGACCCCAAGGAATCTGAATTTCACGGTTCCGAAACCCCCCCATGCCCCTCTTGTGAGGTAAAGAGGGGGTCACGATCCCCAAAGTCGGGAGACATTGTGCCTCCCCCTTTTACCCCCCGAGGGTGGCTAGGGGGGCATCGGGACCATGAAATTCGGATTCCTTGGGGTCAATTCCCTTTTCAATCCCGCGGCCCCCCACTTCGTACTACCTAAACCAACCGAGAAAAAGACCTGTTACGGATGGTCTGGGATACCCTGTATAACGAAGTATTAAACAAATATTTATTGCAGGGGTAGGGTGGGGGGAGGAGAAAATATCGATAATTACAGCCTACAGCTTGAATATAAGGCCCTAGCGGTGAAACAACCTCTGCCTTGCCTGCGCTGGATGGAGCGCCGCCGGCGCCGATAAGCCGCCCGCGCGTAACCGATAACGCGCAGAAAAATCGATATAACTTACGAAAGAATCGTTTCCCCAAGATCAAACAAAGTGTGGTAGATGCAATTTTGAACTGATAATGACCTTACTGAGATAATGAGGAGGAAAATTTAGGGCAAATTGGCTTATTTTGCGGGAAAATTGAATGACCTTTGAATTGACGTATTTGGGGGTCCGAATCCCCCCTTAAAATTACTTCGAAGTGATTTCTGAAATTTTTACTTAAAAGCGAATACAACTTGGTAGATTTTTCCGTTTTATTTTTTTCTTTACGATGATTTGAACCGGAGTTTTGATTTTTTGAAAATAGGTCAAATTTGACCTTTGACCTATCATAACTCTGTCAAAAATTAAGATATTGTTCCGCGGTTTTCGCCAAAATTCTTAGTTTTTTATGTTCTTTCGAATGAGGTATCACTAGGTAAGGGTTGCTTTTTGAAAAAGAAGTTAGGGGGCTCCCGTCCCCCTCCCCCCTGAGGGGGGGACCAACATTTTGACCCCCCCCCCCCAAAAAAAAAAGATGGTCCCCTTTGAGATAGGAACATTCCCAAAGTTCATTTCCCTTGCTTACTTCGTTCAAAAGTTAGCAGGGGTGGGACGGTCTTTTGTTACACCCTGTATAAAAAAAAAAAAATTGTATGAGTTCATTAATGAATTCTTATACCTGAAGTTAGAAAATTTTGAATACCTGGAAGACATTTGTTAAATCTCTTAGGTTGAAAGAGTAATGGAATTTTATTGCGGTGGGTAAAAATGTTTGAGACATTTTAGCATGCATCGTGAGCGCAAGTTGAACGATCAAATCCCCATGACGAATCACTGAGAGCGGAAATTTCTGATGATGACTATTCATATGTTGCTTTAAAATAGACGAGTATATGTGGTGTAAACATTCCGAACTCGGAAAGCTAAAACAGAGTTCATATACTTAAAAACAGATTAGATACTTGGTGCAAAATCTGATGAAAACTATAGATTCAAACGAAAGATGAGAAATTTAAATATATAACATTGATCAAAGGTGGACGTAATTCGGCGGTACGGCACCGTCAAATAAAACGTTTTTAGGGGTGCGTTACCTTAAAATAAAACCTGATTCGGCGGTATCATATCCTAACTGCAAAACCCTCTAAAATAGCACTCAGGGGACCTGACGTGATGAATTTTTGACCGCTAATCTGAAAAAATCCTACCGCTAAGGTGCCTTTACCGGATGGCTTTTTGTCCGCTTCCGGAAAACTACCTACCGCTAAGGAGCTTTCACCGAATGAGAAAACAAACGCCATCAACGGTGATTTATTGGTATTATCTATAGAAATTATGGTAATAAGGAAATCTTGGATCCGCAGGACAGTGAAAGTTTTTCGTGAACATCAAAGCACTGTAATATTCAAGTGCATTTACATTTGGCCTGATTGTGATGTTACACGCAACATGTACTGGACGAAATGATTACCGGTTAAAATCAAGTAGGAAACCTCAACCAACCCAATTTGGTAAAACTTTTTTGGTTACGTAGTAATGGCCGAACAATTCCTTGTCACTCCTAATTTTCTTATACAGGATGTCCCAAAAGTCCGTACCCCCACTCATAACTTTTGAACGGTTACAGATAGAAAAACGATACTTTGGGAATGTTTCAATCTTAAAGGGGACCATCTTTTAGAGGGGTCAAAATTTGTGTTCCTTCCTCAGGGGGAGGGGGGCGGGGGCCCCCAACATTTTTTTTTCAAATGGTAACCCCTACCTTGTGATACATCGTTAGGAAAAATTAAGAATTTTGGGGCAAACCACATATCAAAATCTTCATTTTTGACCGAGTTATGATAGATCAGAGGTCAAATTTGACCTATTTTCAAAAAATTATAACTCCGGTTCAAATTATTTTAAAGGAAAAAATAAAACTGATACTTCTCGGTATGAGATAGAAAACTGGTTTTCTTTCGCAGAATTAAGAAAAAATCACGTCGTGCCGAGGTCAATCCTCGATCGCTATTGCATATGACTGCAGCGCAGTCGCTTGCAAACGTATAATACCTAAACATCTGACAACTGAGCTCACAACAGCTCTATTTTGCCACTGATGAAATATCCGAATAACACACATTTCAACCACAGGGTGTCCCAAAAGTCCGTACCCCCCACCCCTCTCGTAACTTTTGAACGGTTAGAGATAGAAAAACGAAACTTTGGAAATGTTTCTACCTTAAAAGGGACCATCTTCTAGAGGGGTCAAAATTTGTGTTCCTTTCTCAGGGGGATGGGGGGGGGCCCCCAACATTTTTTTTTCAAATGGTAACCCCTACCTTGTGATACATCATTTGAAAGAACATAAAAAACTAAGAATTTCGGTGCAAACCGCAGATCAATATTTTAATTTTTGACCGAGTTATGATCGGTCAAAGGTCAAATTTGACCTATTTTCAAAAAATCAAAACTCCGGCTCAAATTATCGTAAAGAAAAAATAAAACGGGAAAATTCTCCAAATTTTAAGCACTTTCATGTAAAAATAACAGAAATTACTTCAAACTAATTTTAGGGGGGTTTCGGACGCCCAAATACGTCAGTTTAAAGGTCATACGATTTTCCCGTGATTTCAGCAAATTTCTCTTAGCTTTATCTTATAAAAAATGGAAATTTACACGGTTGAATTGAATCACCTTAAATTTCGTTTTTCGAACTTTGCTCAAAATTTGAGAACTTGAAAATGCAATTTTGAAGTAATTTTGAACTTACCAAGATAATGTTGAGGCAAAAAGAGGAGAAATTGGCTCAAATCGCGGGAATATTGTATGACCTTTAAACTGACGTATTTGGGGGTCCAAAACCCCCCTAAAATTAGTTTGAAGTAATTTCTGTGATTTTTACATGAAAGTGCTTAAAATTTGGAGAATTTTCCCGTTTTATTTTTTCTTTACGAAAATTTGAACCGGAGTTTTGATTTTTTGAAAATAGGTCAAATTTGACCTTTGACCGATCATAACTCGGTCAAAAATTAAAATATTGATCTGCGGTTTGCACCGAAATTCTTAGTTTTTTATGTTCTTTCAAATGATGTATCACAAGGTAGGGGTTACCATTTGAAAAAAAAATGTTGGGGCCCCCCCCCCCATCCCCCTGAGAAAGGAACACAAATTTTGACCCCTCTAGAAGATGGTCCCTTTTAAGGTAGAAACATTTCCAAAGTTTCGTTTTTCTATCTCTAACCGTTCAAAAGTTACGAGAGGGGTGGGGGGTACGGACTTTTGGGACACCCTGTGGTTGAAATGTGTGTTATTCGGATATTTCATCAGTGGCAAAATAGAGCTGTTGTGAGCTCAGTTGTCAGATGTTTAGGTATTATACGTTTGCAAGCGACTGCGCTGCAGTCATATGCAATAGCGATCGAGGATTGACCTCGGCACGACGTGATTTTTTCTTAATTCTGCGAAAGAAAACCAGTTTTCTACCTCATACTGCTCGATTTTTATTTGTCAAATTTATCTGTTGTTATTTTTTTGTTCAGAGATTGAACCTATCTATGTCACCATTACGGTATGAAGTTTTCCGGTTTTTGGTGAGAAAGTCATCCGGTAAAGGCACCTTAGCGAAGGAAGTTTTCAGGTTAGCGGTCAAAAGTATATTCGTAGTAGTATCTTAGTGAAACTCAGAAAATTTTCAAGAAAGGATATGGTACCGCCGAATAACGTTTAATTTGACGATACACTGTTCCTCCGAATATCACTCCATTTGACGAAAGACTGTATCGTGGCATAACGTTTTATTTGACGATACCGTATTGCCGAATAACCATTTCGTTAGTTAAATTCTAATTCAACAAGTTTTGAATTTTAACGATAGTGAAGATTCCATTAGATGAAGTAATCTTATCGATAATGAGCTGGGTCGTTTGCTTAAAAATAATTGTGCACAAAAAAATTGTAGTATACGAATAAAAAGGTATAAAAACAGAATAAACACACAACAAAATCCTCAGTTCTCAATACGATACATCGAAAATTGAATACGAATGATAACCGGATGAGAATAAGAATTGAACCCTGACAAAAATCGTCGTTCCTCTGACGTAACCCTAAAGGCTAGTCCCCATGCAGGTCCGTGCGGCGGAAGGCTATTATAGTCCCCGTCACCTCCCGTGAGCTCGTGCAGAGGGAAGCGAAACAAAGCAAAATTTCGGGAATCCCATCCTTCGCAGATGGTCGCATCCGCCGCACGGACCTGCACAAGGTGGACTTCCACTAGGGAAGGGCGTATCTCTATTTCCGAATGAGCTCTGGCAAGCGTAGAGCTGAACCGAACAGAGAGCTCACGTGAAAATTGAGATACGCCCTTACGTCAGAAGGACGGTGAAATAAACCATAGAGGCGATAGAGAAATCTTATGGCCGGCTGTAGGATTTTCTTTAGCTTTTCTGGCTGGCGATAGGATTTTCTTATCGCCCTTATGGCCGGCGATAAAAAGCTCTATCGCCATGTATGGCTGGCGATAGGAGTATCAATCGCCAGATATAGACACGAATGGCCGGCGATAGAACGCTCAGTCGCCGGCTATAGCCACAAATGGCCGGCGATAGCCATGAATAGCCAGCGATAGGACATTTAATAGCTGGCCATTTGTGGCTATCACTAGATTGTGCTGGTGGGATAACGGCAATAACCATCCGCTGCCAAGACAGCCATCTATAGCCGGCAACAGAATGTTCAGTATCCGGCGACTGGAAATACGCGTGTGCACGAGAAGCAATTAAATAAGTAATTTTTTTCAAAAATCATCAGCAGCGCCAGTGAATCTATCCTGAATTTTTTTCTATAAATATTTATCTTCAATTTTTTCTCAATAATTCTTACTTTTCCATTATTTGATTTGATTTGTTTTTTTTTCTTCTTACTTGAATCGGCCATATACACTGTTAAAAATTGTTGATTCCGTCCGACGGAAAATCTGGAGTGAGAACGAATAGGGGAGTGAGCTTCAGCGCATAGGTGCTGAGATGTGTTGCGTGAGTGCGCAAAGCACTCAGCACCGGAGCTTCGGTAGGGCCCTAAGTCATGCGCACCTCTCTCTCTGACACTAGCGCTATATACTGTCTCTTCTCCCCTTTAGGCCTACCGCTCCCAGAATGAAAATGAAAAATTTAAATTGAAAAAATAAATAAAATAATAGAATAGTGGAAATAAAAGAATAGTAGAAATAATAGAATAATAGAGACAACAGAAGAGAAATAAAATAAAGTAAATCAAAATATGATAAAATGAAGTCAACGACTTAATTGAAGTAAAAAATTAAAGGAGGCAAGGAGATGAGGTAAAAAAATGAGATGAAGAAAAAAAATATGAGAGAAAAAACTATATGAGGTTAAAGATTAGAATTAATTTAAAGAGTAAACTGAAGTCAAAAAAATTATGATGAAGTATTAAAATAAAATACAGTAAAACATAAAACAAAGTAAAGGAATAAGAAGGAAATAATTAAAGAAAAAATTAAGTGCTTGAAACAATGAAATAAAGTGAAGAAAAAAATAGAGTCAGCACGGAAATAAAACAAAGTAGAATGATAAAACCAAGTTAAAAAAATATAGTAAAGTAAAAAGTAAAATAAATACCCGGACAATCCCAGGCAGATTAAAAATATCCTAGTTGCCCGTTCAAATCGACGTTAAATATCTGGTATAGCTGGTATTATAGCTCAATCGGTAGGGTCTTCGGTTAGTGATAGGTAAGTCCCGGGTTCAAACCTCAAGGTAGGTACAACATTTCTAACTTTCAAAATCGATTAAATCACATGATGGTGAATCATTATTTTTATTTTTCAAAGTTCCAAAAATTATTTCCACAATTAACCCTTTTCCACCAACCCCTAGCTGCGAACCCCTAAATTTTCTATAGCCGCCGATTGAGAATGCCTACAGCCAGCCATAGAAATTCTCAATCGCCGGCTATAGAAAATTCCTATTGCCAAAAGGCCATGTTTCAATTTACCATAGGATTTTTCCTATGGCCGGGCTATAGGTAATTTGCATGGCTTATTTTTGACCAGTTTAAAAACTGGTCAAAAATGAAAGCCTTCATTAATCTGTCAATTTAGGGGAGATCACTATTAGTCAATTTCTTCGATAGTCCTGGGTGGAATCAAAACATTCATCGTGGGACAAGTCTCAGCTAAATTTCATGATAATTGCAATTAATACCTCAAACATTCTTTGGGGAAGGAGACTGATAATTTGCAAGAAAAACTATAAGGAAACAATAAAGATGATAGACATTGGATACTAACCTGGTGGCGAAAACAAAGAAGTGTCGTTGTAATCGTGGATCGATCGTAAAACTGCCAGCAGTTGGGTTCATGCATGCAAAGAATAGTATATTGTGAATATCTTTCAAAGTCAATTTGCTTCTGTCATACCAATGCTGGTAGTTCATCCACTGTCTAATTAAAGTGTGAGGTTGTACAGTGCCATGGCGATCAACCTATAATAATGAAATTTCAACAGATCAATAAGAGTAACATCTACTGAAATAGCAATCTTGACCATTTTAGCGCTAGAAATCTTTTTTAACGCAGGATGCAGGGACTCGATTGACTTGAGACCTTTTCTAACGTTACTAGGATATGCCTCTTGAACATTTGGAACCAAAAATTACTAATTTTGTGCGAATATCATTAAAGCGTGCGAGTAAACCGTTGCCGAAATAGCCATGTTGACCGCTTTGGTGCCAAACAAAAAACATTTTTTTTTTGGTGAGACGCACCAAACCTTAGGGCTTGATTTTTTTTTTTTTTGGTAACAACTAGGTATATTATGTACACTTTAAAGCAAAAGAGTTCAAACTGTTAAGAGCTGGTGTCCCTTAAGGATCAGTTCTATCACCCTTACTGTATAGCTTGTTCACAGCAGATATTCCAAAGCCTCGAGGAGACTCTGAGCTGGGAGTGTTCGCGGACGATACATCAGTGTTCGCGAGCGCCCCAACCTGCGAGAAAATTGTGGACATGCTGCAGGGAAGTCTGGATGATATCCAGGGATAGGCGTATGCTGACGGGTCCAAACTAGATCCTACTAAATCTGAGAATGTGGTTTTCACACTTAGGAACTATGTTCATATTCCTTCGGTGCTAAATGGACAACCAATTCCTCAGTTCAAAGCAGCCCGTTACCTCGGCCTTGTCATGGACTCAAAATTAAACTTTAGTGAATACATCAACCGTAAGAAAAAACAAATTGAACTTAAATTAATTAAAATGTATTGGTTAATTGGAAAAAAAATCTAAACTCAGCCTTCATAATAAACTTTTGTTATATCAAACCATGATAAGGCCGATTTGGGCATATTCCTGTCAGTTGTGGGCCTGCGACGCCAATTCGAACATATGGAAGATGGAAACGGTCAAAAACAAAGTCTTAAGATAAATTGCTAATGCACTGTGATACACGAGGAACGAGGATCTACGATCGGAGCTCGGGATAGAAAGTTTGGACGTTTTCATCTCCCGTATGTACGGAAGGTATGAAGAACATCTGGAATCTCACCCCAACCCGGAAGCAATTAAGCTCCTGGACTGGGCAGGGGAGACGCAGACGTTTAAAGCGCAGAAAGCCACATGAGCTTTGCACATCTGACTTCGGCCAAATTTTGTTAACGCACCCTCTATCTGATGGGCACTGTCAGGGACGAGTTCTATAGGACGCCGTTCTGTTGTGAGCGGGTGATTGCAGCGCATTCTCGCGTACGATCCTAGTCAACTCAGAGGATCCTTCCCCCCGAACCTCGACTCATCCATCGCCCGCTCCAAAAGTGAGGTTAAGCCGGAGATTGAAAAATAACACATAAGGCGGCTGAATTCTTGAAAAAGAAGTATATTTTTGGCGTTTTTCGACCCCTTTCGACAAGGAAGGGCCTCGCTGCATGTAATTGTATGGTGAAAAATTCGATTTTTTGCAGTTATACGCGATCCTACGGATTTTAATGAAGTCCAACAACTGATAACAGCAGTGAGTTGCGAGGATCCTACGCGAGATAGCAGCACTAGTACCTGCTCACAAATTTTTACATTGACTCTTACGGGAGTCCAGGGTCCTATAGAACTGGTCCCTGGCACTGTTCTCCTCTATCTTTGTCGGCAAGAGATCATCCCAATTTTTAGAGACAAAAGTAGCTTGTGAAATAGATTACAGTATTTCATGTTTTTAGAGTTAGATTTTTTTTTGCACTTTTTGCCAAGGCTCTTTCTTATTTTTATTATCTCTTTAACTACTCATCTGACCTTATTAATCCTATTCTCCATTTGACTTAACTAATTTATTTTTCGTAGTTACTTGTTATCAGTTCTCTTTCCATAGTTAATTTTACAGTTTTTATCCCTGTAATTTAAATACCAATCATACTTTTCCCACAACTAAATTTACTTTATAGTCATATACTTACAATAGTCCTTTAAAAAGTGCCTTTTCAATCAATTTGTAGGTACACACCTTTATATTACAATATTATAACAAAGTGTGAAAAGACCTTTCAGGTCTGAACACCGAACTGTATTTTATATTAACTTGTATAAAGTACTAAATAAAAAAAAGCTTTAAAGCAAAAAAGAAGTATGTTTTCTCATTTTATTATGAATCGCTAAAATCTGAAACAATAATTGAGAATTTAGAATGTTTATGAACTTTTTAGAGCTGTAATAATAGTTTGATGAATTTGATTTTTTTACCTGAGAATTTGGTTAGTCTGATGTATAGTGGGTGAGATTTTGGTTCATTCTTATCGAGAACCCCGGGAGAAATGAAATAAATCGTGAAAATACCAGAAAACGGGTTTTTTGGGGCTTGAAAAGGGGAGGGGGTGATTGGGGTCGGGTGGAAAAAATTGCCCAAAACCATATTTGACAGACCTACCGAAAGGATTGAGACCATTAATTTCAAAATCCCTAAGGTGGGAAATTTGTGTGCCCTCACCTTAGGATACCCTTTAAAAAACTAAAATGCCCAGCCTTGTTTTTGCTGTTTATTTTTTTTATTAAATCTCCCCGGAGCTTCCTCTAACCGGTCACGGCTGCCTACAGTTCGATTCCCTAGAATGTTTTCCCATTAAACCTTCAAAAATACAACTCCAAATTCTTTCAACATCCCTGCGCTTAACAGGATTGAGACTGTTCATTTAGGAGTGCCGGCCGGCCAATTGCGGGCCCGCGAAGGAGTAATGTGAATACAGCATCTGAAAAGGGGGAAATGGAGAGGCACCCGAAATAAAGGGAAAATGAGAGATTAAATTAAGGTAAAATTGTTTTATATTTAGACAGTTATTTTTTCTTCGCACGAATGTGCTAGGTATACTTTTTGAGGAAAAGATCGAGCGTGTTATTCTTAAGTCGTGTACTGCTGAGGGCGTGACTTTTTGCGAAGAAAATGGTGAGGAGCGTAGTTGTAAATGGATAGCAATGTGAAGGCTGTGTAAAACAATGTAAAGGCAAACAATTATCGCCAGCATGAATCTCATTCATCACTGGGTAGATTCAAGTGGACGCCATATGTCAATATAGAATCGCAGGTCACGTGCTCTGGAGTGAGTCATCCAAGTCTCGACCGAAAGAAAATAAAAGGGTTCATAAAGAGGCCACGGAAGAAAACCAATTTTCGAATAAATTCTGATTAACATGGACCGTTTACCGAAAGACTGTTGGTCATCATATAGGTAACATTTTTCTTTGATCAAAACGGAGTGTCAACTGCCACCACTCATTATAGTCAAGGAGAAATACGAAAAAAGGGGGTTAGCCCGGAACAAATTGCTTAATAAACGTTTCCTATTTAAACGTCATCAGTAGGTCCTCCTGAACAACATACTAAACTGGAAATAAGTAAATGAAGTGAAAATAAATAAGTGGATATAGTTTTTCAACGAAAGTGGAAGAATATGTGGTAGATATTGAGTCGTCAATAAAACATTTAGATTGGCACCACCAAGGAGAGATAAGAAGGAAATGCCTTCCCGTTTTACAAAAAATCAAAATTAACAAGGACAAAAACACTTGGTTAAGTAGGAAACACACATTGATAGTGAAGAAATTAAAACAGAAAGGTCTGTATATAACAAAATCAGACAAAGGCAATAAAGTGGTGATAATGGATAGAGAAGACTATATTGACAGATGCATGGAATCATTAAAAGGAAATGAGTTTGAACATATTTAGAAAAACCCCATCAATTTCTTACAAAAAAGAGGTAGAAACAGCATTAAGAAATGTGTCTTTAATAATGTGTGATAGTGAAAAATCGCATTTATTAAACAAAAAACCTTCCCTCCCCCATATGTATGCCAACCCGAAAATACATAAACCAGGGAGAAAAATGAGACTGATCATAAATTGTAGGAGTTCGCCAATGTATAACCTCGCAAAATGGCTTGTCAATAGATTCAAACTGTTTGAAAAGTATAGCTCAAAAATTGTAAAAAATTCGAAGGAAGTAGCTGGAAAACTTGTACAGTATAACATTGAGAAAGATGAGAGATTGGTATCTTTTGACGTGGTCTCTCTGTTCTCTAGTGTCCCAGTAGATAAATCAATCCGACTATTGAAAGACTGGTTGACAGATAACAAAGTTAGTGAGGAAAGGATAAGAGAATACTTGGAACTCGTAAACATAGTTGTCAGACAAACGGCCTTTTCTTTTAATGACATGATGTACCAACAATGACAAGGATTAGCAATTGGAAATCCCATATCACCATTTTTAGCTGATATTTTTATGAGCAATTTGGAAGTGAAAGTGATCCAGAAATTCCCCCACATTTACCGACTATGGGACCGTTATGTTGATGATGTTTTCAGTGTACTAAAAGAAAAATATCTGAATGAAGCATTACAAATCTTGAACAAACAAGACGACTCAGTTAAATTCACAATAGAAATCGGAACAGAAGGAGAATTACCATTTTTGGACTTGTTAATTCAAAGAACCGACAATCAACTCAATGTCAGCATTTACAGAAAACCAACAAGTTCGGAGGTATACATAAATTTCAACAGTTACAATCCGGTGTCCCACAAGTTAGCAGCGTTTAGATATCTATTTAACAGGCTAGAGGATATTCCCTTAAGCAAAGAAAAATACATAGAAGAGAAAAATCGGATTGTGGATATTGGGAAGAAAAATGAGTTCCCGGAAAAATGCCTCGAAAAATTACTGGGAAAAATTAAAAGGGATAAAAACAATACAACCCTGTCAAAAATGGAAAAACGGAGGGAACATACAGAAGTTTCACCTACCACCCAAAATATTGGCCTAGTTTCAAACGTATTTTCAACTCATACAATATAAAATTGTGTTTCTATAATCCATACTGATCCCAAAGACAATTCGGCAAAAAAATAACAAATGAGACAGACAGGTTACAAAAAGCAGGAGTATATAAAGTACAATGTAAAAATTGCCCTAAAGTTTACATAGGAAAAACGTCGAGATCCATAAAAATTCGAGCTCAAGAACACGCCAGACACACCAAAAATCAAGCGATAGAAAAAACAGCAATAGCAGCACATTTTTGGGAAGAAAAACACGACATAGATTTTGAACCTCAATTACTAAAGGAAGAACAGAATGTCAATAGACTGACATGTTGGGAAAATATCTTGATCCAAAAGCAAAAGAAAGACCACCTGATGAATGTAGAATTTCCGCCGCCTAACACATTATTTAAGCTGTTCGAAACATCTGGCAACAAGGAAAACAAAGGAAGGCACAGCAACCGCCGCATATCCGAAGATTAGAGTACCTATATTAAGAGAGTATAGCCACTGGGTCCCATGGAGAGGCTTAGGACCCAAAAATGGCGGTGCTTTGTTTTGGTTTTTGATGATGGGAGGGCGGTCAATGTCAACTTTTGACGGTTATCACCAACCGCACTTGCTGCCAACCTTACTACATCTAAGATCATTTTTCTCAAAAATTGCACACGATTAGCCTTAAAAATATGTAAAAAAGTCGCAATAGTGCATTTGGGAAAAGTTCTCGTTACGATAAGCAAAGACAACTACATTTTGAATCATTTTGCATTACATTAACTTTATGGCGTCCGCCATTTTTGGGTCCTAAGGGCTCCATTCAGCCTAAGATGGCTGAGCCAATCAGAGGTGGTAACTCCAGTGGCCATACTCTCTCAATATAGGTACTCTACCGAAGATCATGCCAGTCGCGCCCTGATGATGACCCAACGGGTCGCAACGCGCGTCGGACGGTAATTTTGCTGTAATTTCGCTGACTAGTGAGTTTTTTTTTAAATTTTTTTTTTTAAAATTTTTAAAATTTTACTTCATTTTTTTTTAATACTAAACAAGCGGAAAGCCCGTGACTGAAGTCAGGGGTCTAGATGCTTTACCAAAAATTATTAATTTAATAACGGGGAGCATTAGGCCGTTATTGTTTCGGGGTTGATACCACTATTCGACCACATGGAAGCTTGTTTTGCCTGAGAGAGCGTGCCATTTCACGACGATACCGCTATTCGACCACGCGGAAGCTCCTGTTGCCTACACTAAAATTGAAGGCGAAATGAAATGACGTTAATTAATCCTCTCCAGTTTGGTGAAGTGCTATTTTTAAAAACGATCCAAGTAACCGTGCACTTTCATAGATTGGCACTAACCGTCACAGCTGTGCCCGTAGTACGTACGTGCGAAATTCGATTTTAAATTCCTGTGGAAACTAGTAAGACTATAATACATATTATAACTCTTGAATCCTGCAAATTTTGGGGACTTCCAGTTTCACCTTCAATAAGCTCCACAGGAAAAAACATTATTTTTAGGGGGACGGAGAAAAAATGGGGGGGATTGATTTTGGAAGAAAAATCTTTTCGGGGGGGGGGGAGGGACATTTTCTCGGGTGGTGGAGAGCACAATTTTCGTCCGACAGGGAGACATATTTTCTAGGGGTGGCGGGAGTAATTTTTTCTGGGGTGTGGGAGGGGAGGAGAATTCTCTTGAAGTTAAGAAAAAATTTCCTGGGGGGGGATATTTCCCAAGAAGCCAAGAAAAATCCCCCCCCCCATTCAAGCTCACCACAAGGGGGGGGGGGTACTGGGTCCCTGGTTTCGGGGCCCGGGCCCTAGAGGGGCCCGTGAGGAAAAGTGAACAATTCACCCAGAAACTTTCGCAAAAGGTGAATAAATTTTCAAAAACACATTAGGCACTGTAGAATTTTTCTTACATCTTTAAAGATTTTTATCTGTTTTCAAGATTTTTAGTAAAGATTGATATTTTTAGTAACTGCGTTTCATTTTCTTCCGTCGTTGTGGATGCTAAGAGTTTCCAGTCTGGGCATCCTCGACTTCAATGGCTCAACTTCCTTGCCAAAGACGTACGAAAGGGGAGTCCAGGGGGGCTTGGACCCCCCTAGAATTGAAAATAGTATCCTCTGCCCCCCCCCCTCAAAAAAAAAAAATTCCAGATGAAAAAAAAGTGAGAGAAAGGCGCGTGGTACCATCCCCCCTCCCCTCCAACAATGAAAAATCCCTACCACCTACACTCCCTCCCCAGAACCCAAGAAATTTCCTGACATTGTATTATACATAAATTATAAATATAATATATATTTTTTATAAGTTTTTTATAACTTTAATATACAGGGTGTCTCACGAAAAAGGAGCCACCATGAATATTTGCCTAACGCCTCGGAATTTCGAAAAACGGTAAAAGACGTGTTCGTTTATATCGAGGGGGACACCTTTTGGCGTATTTGACATTTTCCCAAACCACGGGAGGGGCGCAGGCGGGGGTGCCTCACCCGTAAGTCGAACTATTCAAATGAACCCCCTTCTTTTTTATTTCAGAAATCAATCCTGCGCAAGAAAACAAGCCACCCTTTTCAAAGCGAATGATAATCAGACGATTTTTCAGTGATTGGCAGAAGTTGAAACATTTTTTTCATGCTCTTTTCAAAACTTTCCGACGCTTAATGGAATGCCGCATTAAACCAAACTCTCCGACAAAAAACTTATTAAACATTGCACTTTCGATAAAAAAAAATCTGCTGCACTCGAAATCTGGAGCACGTGGAGCCCTTCTTTGCGAAGTTAAAATTCGTTTTACCGAACATTTCCGGGGGGCGCTCATCGAGAGGGAGTTGTGAGTTTTAGACAAGAATTATTTTTCTTTTTTCTGGAGCATAAGAAACCGTGTCCATGAAGAAACCGCTAAGTAGAAAAACAACGCACCGCGGAAAAATAGCGTCCTCAGAAGTATCAAGGTCCGGCTCAAGTCATTGACCCCCCCCCCCCCCCCCCAGAAAAAAAAGCTAATCCATTTGTTTTTCTACTTTTTTGCTTCTTCATGGATACGGTTTCATATGCTCCAGAAAAAATAATAATAATTCTTGTCTAAAACTCACAACTCCCTCTCGATGACCACCCCCCCCCCGGAAATATTCGGTAAAACGAATTTTAATGTCGCAAAGAAGGGCACGACGTGCTCAAGATTTTTTTTTTTTTTTTTTTTTTTTTTTTTTTTTTTTTATCGAAAGTGCAATGTTTAATAATTTTTTCGGCGGAGAGTTTGGTTTGATGCGGCAATTCTATTGGGCGTCAGAAATTTTTGAAAAGAGCATGAAATAATTGTTTCGACCTCTGCCAATCACTGAAAAATTGTCCGATTTACATTCGGTTTGGACATGGTGGCTTGTTTTTTTAAATAGAATTGATTTCTGAAATAAAAAAGTAGGGGTGCCATTTAAAAAGTTCGATTTACGGGTGAGGCACCCCCACCCGCGCCCCTCCCGCGGTTTGGGAAAATGTCAAATACGCCAAAAGGTGTCCTCCTTGATATAAACGAACACGCCCTCTACCGTTTTTCGAAATTCCGACGCGTTCGCCAGATATTCAAGGTGGCTCCCCTTTGGTGAGACATCCTGTATATTACTCTTCAAATATGAAAGGGAGGGATCAATTATATTTTATATTTCTTCTCTCTGTTCTTCCGTTACGAACCCGTACGCAAGAAGAAAATACGTTTATTCCGAATTAATAAAATTTAACAAACGATTCCTCATCTGTGAGGTTCATTTTTTTTCCAAGTGACATATTTCCAAGCATGACGAGGCTGACTACACCACAGCAAGGTATCTAATTACCGCAGGCATATTGAGATCATCTACAAAATATATCATGAATTTGTTTCCGGGTGGTCCGTAATTGCGGCCAGCTTTCTTCTCCAAAGATTTCTCAAGGACTTTCTGCAACATTTCTACAATGGAACAAAAGGAAAATGGTCAGAAAATAATTTATTCCAAAATTGCATTGTTGAATTCAAGCATCAAAAGGACCATCTCTGTCCTCCTCTCCTAGGTTTTCGACTTCGGAGGTCAAACATGTTTGGTCAGTTATTATTGATTACCTAATTGTCTTGAGCTACAAGTTTTCCTGCTGGGTAACTTCTAGTTCTGATGTATCAGACTTAGGGGGCTTATTAAATATAGTACGGTTTATGTGTGAAAATAACAATACTTAATAAATCCGTCTTTATACCTACTGATCTCTTCACGGAAAGCAGCATCTGATAAAAATACTCAGAGAATATGTTTGGGTCCAATTTACTGTTTAAGAATTGTAATGTAGAGAGATTGGCTCTATCAATCAACTCAGGCTCAGTAGTACTACATCCTAACAAATTCAGCTCCAAAGGTACCATATTTTGTCGTAAAAACTCAAATGAAGCTTTCGGACCAACTTTGATGTGAAAAGAAAAGGATGTTTTTAATTCATTTGGAACATTACAAAATTCAATTCTAATTTTTCGTAAGCTCGTCCTAAAAAGGAACTTCTGTGAACTTCGTTTCGCGAGTCATTTGTTACGTTATCATAATAATGTTGGATTTGTTCTTTAGCTAGTGGTTCATTGTAAAAAGAAATATGAAAAAATATCCTCAAAAAATGTGAATCTACTATTCTTTCAATTTCTGAACTGATATGATCCGAGTTATGAAATAATCTCATGATATCTTAGGAGGAACAAAATAATAGAGCCTTAAAGAGTTTCTGTCTACAAATAGTCTACAGGGTTATCCAAAAGTCACCTACCACCCCTGTAACTTTTTTTTTAATTGAGATAGAATTTTGAAACTTTGGGAATGTTCCTCGGTTTAAGATAGCAACTTTATTGTCCCCCCAAAATTTTGGGGGCGGCCTCCCCTAAGAGGGATGGGGGCTAACTTTTTTTTTCAAATGGCAACCCCCTTTTTGTGAAACTTCGAGAGAACGAATCTTTCATCGGATTTTTGAATTTTTCAAAAACTTTATAATGGCGGCGAAAAAATGACGGAAAATCTTTATCACGGCTGTTTACCGATGAATTTACAGAAAAATCAATACTTTGGTGGTTTTTGGCTCGAAAAAAATTAATCTTTCAGTAGATTTTTGAAACACTGAATATCGTCAAAATGGTGGCGGAAAAATAAGGGAAAATTCGCATCCACCATCGCCATTCGCATTTTTGCCGCCATTTTAAAGTTTTTAAAAATTTCAAAAATCCAATGAAAGATTTGTTCTTCTCGTGCCGAAATACCCCCGGATACCAAGTCTCATACAAATCCGACGATAAGCAGCCTAAATATCCACTTTCCACTCTAAGCCGCCATTTTATCCGCCGCCATTTTGAAAAGGACTGAAATTTCTGGAAAACTAATGCCAGAATCGTTTTCCTCTTCCCGAAAATCCTGATGTACTGAGTCTCAGACCAATCCGCCGATAAAAAACGGAGATACCAAATTTCCGCCATTTTGTCAAAAATTAACATTCTGACCTGCGGTTTGCGTCAAAAATTTTCCTTTTTTATTATCTTTCAAATGAGGTATCACAAAAGGGGGGTTGCCATTTGAAAAAAAAAGTTAGCCCCCGCCCCCAAAATCTTGGGGGGACAATAAAGTTGCTACCTTAAACCGAGGATCATTCCCAAAGTTTCAAACTTCTATCTCAATTGGGAAAAAAGTTACAGGGGTGGTAGGTGACTTTTGGAAAACCCTGTATAGGACAGGACATAAAATTTTGTTAAATCACCTAGCCGATCTTATTTGTCAACGAGTTCTCCCAAAACATCCTATTTAAATGCTAGTGGTTTCTGAGGTATGCAAAAACTGAATCATTACCAGATGTAGTGTAAAAGTTTAGAGGAACATTTAAATGGGCAAAATTTTCACTGAGACTGCTCAGCTTTTCATTGACAATAATGGATTTTCCAGATCCACCTGGGCCGACTAGCATAACTGGTTTACGCATTTGAATGAATAATTTCAGAAAGTATTTCAGGCGAACTGTCTCTGCTGTGTGCACAAGAGAGGTCTATAAAAACAAAAAAACACTTGAAATAGCAAAAAGCAGGTACAGAAATACGAGTATGAAGATTCATAATTAATTCCTTTAATCTTATTATATTACTTATTTTCTATACCAAGATTTTTCTTTGTTATGATTAGTTCATGTATCTTTGGTAGTTTAATAGGACTAAACAATAGGACTATCCAACAGGGTGTTCAGATTATGAAAAGTTCAGCTGATTTTGAGCCCAGTTCAATCCAGGCATTACTTTCAAGGATCAAAAGAGCTGCGCAAGAGTTGTTTTCAGATGCTTTGTTCGAAAAAGAGGAGCTCCAAGATGAAAAGTAAATGATCGAAAGTCGCATATCCAACGTATAGTGATGGACGAGTACCAAGACAAAGCAGGAATTTGAGCAATCTTCTACTTAGTTCCTCTTTAAAATTTTACGTAGAATACGCTTTGCACGTTGGAAATTACTACACTTAACCTATATACAAAACTAGGGGGCTACGCCCCCTGGCCGCTACGCGGCCCAAACCCCCCTGAAGGCGCTCCGCGCCATTCAATGGGCCGCTTTTCGGCGGCCCTATTTTTACCCTCCTATGGTGTTAGTTTTATTTTTGCCTAAAAAATTACGTAAATGAGTTATACTTTAATTTTTAGAATGGAAATAATTTTTGGTTTTGATGAATAAGATACAAATTTTTTTTTTGATTGTCTAAGGACGACGTTTTGGATTGACTACTTGTTGAAATATTGCAGTAAACAATCGAACATTGATTAATCAGGTAATGATTAAGAATTTCGGGTTAACGGGGATCGAACCTACCATATTTTATGTGGAGCTTCCGAAGTCTTTGACGACTGGCTTACCCGCTCGTCGGAGGAAGTAGGGGCGATTCTTGAGTATGATAAGTGTAAGAGCTGATGCGCAGGCTACCCGCTATGCGCAACTCCTCGACCATGCGCAATCCTCCCGCGCTTAGCGGTAGCAGTCTCGGAGCATTCTGAAAATTCACTCACTTTTATAACGTGATTGTAATAAAACCTGGGTCCTATTTCCAAAATTGAATTAGAGGCGGCTCTTATAGGGCCAATTACCGTCGGTTTACCGCAAAAAACTTGGAAATTCGGCCCGGTAGAACGCTCAATCGAATATGACAAAAATATAAATTTACATTGTTTAAATGGGAGAATTCGCAACTTTACCACCTTAATATAAAAACCTAGGCCATATTTTGAAATTCTGAAAAGAGTTGGCTTATCTAGAGCAATTGCCGTCGGGAAAGCCGCAAAATCATAAAAATCGGATTTGTAGTTCCGCTGGAACTAAGCGTTACAGTTCGCAAAATTAGGAGGCTTGAGAGCTTATAGTATAGATATTATAACACTTTTATAAAGCACTGTTTATGGATTTGGGTCCACCTTGAGTAAATGAACTAAAGGGTTCATTGATGCAAATTTACATAGCCTTGGTTCATTTATTATGAACGGGTTCAATATGGCGATGTACTCAAAACTGATTCATTGAATTGAAAATTTTGAATTTCCTGCTCACAATAAAAACCGGATTCTACGCGAATCACATCGCAAGCTACAATGTTTTTGGAAGGCTTCATAATCGAGCAATCTTTTTTCCCCGTCGTGTGTTGTTCAAAGTATACAGGAGGTGCAACAACTGGTTCGGAGCGCCGAGGTTGAGGTTATCATCCCATCTCATGCACCTATAATAGTTACCAGACCCATGTCGTCAATTCTTTCGTTCACGATAACTATCGTTAGATTTACGTTAGCCTATTCAAATTTTGTAATTTTGTCCATTTTGGTCTTTTGAAGAACTGTATAGATTTTTGGTTAAATCGCACATACCGTTTACTGATAAACGGTAATTAACGTAAGTGACCCACTTACGCTGTTTTCCACTAATCTGTTTATATGAAAGTTCCATTCCTTGGTTTCCTTGGTATCCTTTGTTTGCTATCAGCTGATGTTTTATTTCAGTTTCTTTTATTTTCATATATATATATATATATATATATATATATATATAATATATATATCATTGCTAGGTTAGTTCTAATTTTTTCGCGGCATTTATTCT
Source organism: Bemisia tabaci (assembly GCF_918797505.1). Lineage (NCBI taxonomy): Eukaryota > Metazoa > Arthropoda > Insecta > Hemiptera > Aleyrodidae > Bemisia > Bemisia tabaci. The sequence goes on along the minus strand of NC_092794.1, from coordinate 40,312,963 downwards.
ACCTCCCCCTAGCTCATTTTTCTAGCTCCATCACCCTCTCCCCTCAACTCATTTTTCTATCGATTTTATCATTTTTTTTATGGCATGTCTTTCTCCCCTACCACCATTTTTTCGGGGTTATAAATATTTTAACGGCCTCTAGACCCGTGACTCCAGTCACGGACATTTCGCTAGTATTTTTATACATGAGAGACTTGTCATGGTAACGGTTAGTGTACTATTAGAATCGAGTACATGAGGTATGGTCAGAGTTAAGAAATTTCATGAAAGATTATAAAAAGAAATTTCATAATGAAATTTCATATAACACGCAGAATTCAGGATTAAACCCTTGAAACTTATGAATCTCCTTAAGTTCATTTGTATGCACGTGGTAAACTGTAAAAGGGAACTTTAGAAATGCCCAGAAAGTTGAGTAGAACAGCAAAAACATAATTTTGAATTTTTTTTCTTAAATTTTGGTTGAACACACAGCGCACAGCCGTACCGGTTGAACACCAAAATAAATTTTACGGATAAAGTAAGACGTTAGCTTTTATATTTGGAGCAAAACAAATTTCTTGACTATAAAGAATCCGAGTACTAAGTACCCCCGAATAGTATATCCTTCTTTTTTTGTACAAAAGGGAGGGAGGGATCTTGAACTATCTTTGAAACAATTTAAATGATTTTTTTATTTGTCTCTGATTTTTTTCAGAAATTAACAGTTTGAAATTTGAAGTTAGGGTCCCGGTCCCCCTCCCTTTGATGAGCCAGAACTGCCAGAAGAGAAAGAGTAAGAGAAGACCAGAAGAGAAAAGCTGAGAGAAGACCGCGCTCCAACTGGTCTAATTGACGAATATTATTCTCTTTAAAAATAAAAACATATTCTGTTAGAAAAAATAAGCATTTTTGACATTTTGTCGGTCGAAAGAAATTTCATTCGATGAAATTTCTTTTAGCAACTCTGGGTATGGTTATGAGTGATGAGTGACAGGTGTGAGTTTATGTATTGAAAAATGTTAACATCTTAGGCAGGAGCTACTTTCAGCAAAGTCTCATTCTACGTGAAATATTGGTGAGGAAACATCATCATCATTACTCTATATAAAGCTGCTGTTCCCACTCACTCTGCCCCCCCCCCCCCCCCTAGAGAAAAATTGGCCGAAGCGATTTCCTTTAAAATTGGTACACGCTTAGCTATTGTAATGAGGAGTTGATTAAAATTATTCCCATTCAAATCCGCTGCCTCGGATGCCCGCAAGAGCGAAAAGTTATTTCTCCATATAGTATTACATTGGAGATACGCGGTTGTTTACGCGCATCGCACCGAACAGGTTCAATCCTGTTGCGTGACGTCACTGCCTTACAGACGAAATTTAAGGTTTTAGGAGGTATTTTTCGACGAATGTTTGTGGAAATTGGTGAGCGGGGGTATTTTTCTCGGGGGATCTCGAATTTTTGGTCGGATTTTCAAAATCTCAAAATCCAAGATGGCGGCCGTGGCCTAAAATGCTAAGTCGGCTCCTGTTTGATTGATTTTCGTGAAACTCAGTATCCAGAGGTATTTTTCGACGAGAAACTCGAATTTTTAGTCAGATTTTCAAAATTTCAAAATCCAAGATGGCGGCCGTGGCCTAAAATGCTCAGTCGGCTCCTGTTATGTCGATTTTCGTGAAACTCGGTATCCAGGGGTATTTTTCGACGAGAAACTCGAATTTTCGGTAAGATTTTCAAAATTTCCAAATCCAAGATGGCGGCCGTGGCCTAAAATGCTATGTCGGCTCCTGTTATATCGATTTTCGTGAAACTCGGTATCCAGGGGTATTTTTCGACGAGAAACTCGAATTTTTGGTCAGATTTTCAAAATTTTCAAATCCAAAAAATGGCGGCCGTGGCCTAAAATGCTACGTCGGCTCCTGTTCTATCGATTTTCGTGAAACTCGGAGATCTAGGGTACTTTTCGACGGGGAACTCGAATTTTTGGTTAATTAAATTTCAAAATCCAAGATGGCGGCCGTGGCCTAAAATGCAATATCGCTTCCGGATATCGATCGATTTTTGTGAAATTCGGTATTAGGGGGTATATTTCGACGGGAAATTAGAATTAAGGGTCCGGTTTTCAAAATTCAAAAATCCAAGATGACGAACGTTGTCTAAATTGCTATCTTGGCTTCCGATCCATCAATGTTTGTGAAATTCGGTATTAGGAGGTGTATTTCGACGGGAAATTAGAATTTTAGGTCCGATTTTCAAAATTCAAAAATCAAAAATGGCGAACATGGTCTAAATTGTTATTTCGGCTTCCGATCCATCGATTTTTGTGAAATTCGGTATTAGGAGGTGTATTTCGAAGGGAAATTAGAATTTTAGGTCCGATTTTCAACATTTCCAAATCTACGATGGCGGCCCCGCACGAAAACGCGGTCCGGACTCCCAGAACATCAATTTCTGTACAATTTGGTGAAAAAGAAGATTAAGACATAGATGTTGTCTCCTCATCAATGTTAAAAACTGTGCGGGGCGGTGGCGGCTCGCGGAGCGAGTCGCAAGTTCGTCGCGAAGCGTAGAACTGGGGTCCAGGGGCACTCCCCGGCTAGACGTGTCAGCTCGCAAAGCAAGCTAATCACGACTAGTCATATATATAAGCTCCAAGACCTCCTAAATTTGCCTCCTAAAATTGCTCACTCTGCCCACCCCTAGATAAAAATTGGCCGAAGCGATTTCCTTTAAAATTGGTACACGCTTAGATATTGTAATGAGGAGTTGATTAAAATTATTCCCATTCAAATCCGCTGCCTCGGATGCCCGCAAGAGCGAAAAGTTATTTCTCCATATAGTATTACATTGGAGATACGCGGTTGTTTACGCGCATCGCGCCGAACAGGTTCAATCCTGTTGCGTGACGTCACTGCCTTACAGACGAAATATAAGGTTTTAGGAGGTATTTTTCAACGGATTTTCGTGAAATACGGCATCCGGGAGTACTTTTCGACGGGAAACTCGAATTTTTGGTCAGATTTTCAAAATTTCAAAATCCAAGATGGCGGCCGTGGCCTAAAATGCTAAGTCGGCTCCTGTTTGATCGATTTTCGTGAAACACGGTATCCGGGGGTATGTTTCGACGGGAAACTCGAATTTTTGGTCAGATTTTCAAAATTTCCAAATCCAAGATGGCGGCCGTGGCCTAAAATGCTAAGTCGGCTCCTGTTCGATCGATTTTCGTGAAACTCGGTATCCAGAGGTACGTTTCGACGGGAAACTCGAATTTTTGGTCAGATTTTCAAAATTTCCAAATCCAAGATGGCGGCCGTGGCCTAAAATGCTAAGTCGGCTCCTGTTCGATCGATTTTCGTGAAACTTGGTATCCGGAGGTACTTTTCGACGGAAACTCGAATTTTTGGTCCGATTTTCAAAATTTCCAAATCCAAGATGGCGGCCGTGGCCTAAAATGCTAAGTCGGCTCCTGTTATATCGATTTTCGTGAAACTCGGTATCCAGGGGTATTTTTCGACGAGAAACTCGAATTTTTGGTCAGATTTTCAAAATTTCCAAATCCAAGATGGCGGCCCTGCACGAAAACGCGGTCCGGACTCCTAGAACATCAATTTCTGTAAAAATTGGTGATAAAGAAGATTAAGACATAGATGTTGTCTCCCCATTAATGTTAAAAACTGTGCGGGGCGGTGGCGACTCGCGGAGCGAGTCGCAAGTTCGTCGCGAAGCGTAGAACTGGGGTCCAGGGGCACTCCCCGGCTAGACGTGTCAGCTCGCAAAGCGAGCTTATCACGACTAGTAAATAAATAACATAATCCATTGCAATCTTGCCAGAATTAAGTCTAATTATTTAATTTTTTGGGTATTTGACCATCATCATTTATCGCCCTATTTCTAGTTAACAATTTCTTACGTATCGAAAAGTTGGAACTCGGATTCACCGTCGAAAATTACACAGCAGACCTCAAAGTTAATGCTATCAAGTGTTTTTAAGGCTAAAATTTATATCTGCCTGCAGCCCGACCACAGACCTCTATGGCTCATGGCGATAGAAGTGCGAGTTTATTCCATAGCAGTTCCATCGCTAAAATTTTTCTGCGACCACGGACCGCGATGGCACGGCAATGGAAAGCATGCGATGTTGAACGATTAACTTGAAAAGAGGAAATTGTTCTCAACAAATCACCGTCCTTGATGCATTCAACGAAGAAGAAGAAGCAGGTTGGAAAACATTAATGGCGGGAGATACAATTACCTCAAAATATCGATTTCAACCAATGACTTGAACCAAATCAACTTGAATGGCCGATGAGTGAGAAGCACGTAAACAAAATAAGAACCCCAACCTCAACCTCAATTTCGATGGAATCGAGCAGTGCCATCGACCCATGAGCGATGGAACAGCTTTCCAAAGGCCGTTTCTACAGATGAAGGTCTGTGGTCGCCCTCGAAGGGTATTCCGTTGGAATGGTACCTAGTTCAATCAATATCGATGGAAGAGAGAGGTCTGTGGTCGGGCTGCTAAAAAGCGTCGTTGTTCCAAAAAACCGTTTACGAATATGGTCATATCTCGCAAACATAACATTTCAATGCGAAATTTAATATATCGATGGATGTGAAATCAGACAAACCATTATTGAGACAACTGTATATTCAGATTAATATAAAACAATTTTGAGATAACTGCGGCTTTGTAAAAATCAACGAATTTATAAATCGAAAAATTGGCAACAATTAGGAAGTTACTAAACAATGAGCATATCTTTAAATTGCACATTTTTTTAAACACATTGTGTAAACCGCGACTTGGTGGCTCAATTTCAATGTTTCCAACGGGATGGTCTTGTTTTCAACTTGGCAACGCTGTAGCGCGAAGGAAAAAAGGTTTTTTGAACATGCTGTTGCCAAGAAAAGGCTTGTCTTGTGATAAGAAACAAAGTAGGTATCCAACTTAAGGTCAGATCCCTCGGGGGAGGGGGGGGGTCGCCGATTATGTATATCAGTCATTGTTCAAGTCTCGTACTTATAACTACATCTCATGGATATTTCACACACCTGTAAAGGTATATCCGAATCCAATTCAAACTTCTCCACTCTGTCTGTCCATGAAATGAACTTTTTGGTTTCAGGATCAATGTAGTAATTGAAGACATATCCGACCGGAGGGAACTTGATGGCTTTGAATTCATTAATCCACCATTTGGTAAACTCGGCACGGTAATCTATGAGCTAAATACATGTAAAATACAATTTTAAAAAAATAAGAACGAACGTATAGTGGGGCTGATAAGCGTAAAAATCGTGCTCTTCTGGAAGAAAGCATGAAAATTTCAGGGATTCATCTCTACCCTATAGACATTCGATTTAGACAAGTAGGGTGAAAATGGGAATTTGAGGCCAGTAAATTATCCAACAGCGTTGCATGATTGTGCAGAAAAATATGAATTAAATTACAGCGTTGTATAGGGATTATTGTTCAATATGGCAACGCTGTAAAAAGAAAGTATTGCATGTTGCCCCTTCAATATGCGGGTTATGCAATCGTGTATGAATGCCCCTTCATTTTTCGGGTTATGCAATGGTGTATTTTTCAAGATGGCGCAGCAGCGTTGCCGCGTGGTGCATGTAAATAAATGATTTATTTATTGGTGAAATTTTGCAACATTGCATTTTACAGTGTTGCCAGATGGGGCGAGAAATTGGTTGATTTTTCCGTACAGTGTTGCCAGATTGTGCAATAAATTCGGATTTTCGGACTTGTAAAATTTTTCGGTTTCAAGAGACCGTATCTTGCAGTATGGGTCGGTATCAGATACTGTAGATTAGGGTCTGATTCGGGAAAATTGAAAATTTTTCGGAAAATCACCCTCGTCCGATCCGCCACGGATCGATTCGATTCTTTTCCATAATCGAAGATCGGAAAACTGTACGGACCGAATTTCGATACGAGTTTTGGTTTTCAAGATTTCGGACTTGTAAAAATTTTCGGTTTCGAGAGACCGTATGGGTTTTCCCACTCTCGCTCTCCGTTCGTTTCTGTTCGTCCCTTCGAAAGGCTTCTGACCGCCATGCAGGAGCCTACCCTATGATTAGGGCCAGTTTTCACAATGTCGCGCAGTGTCGCTTGCACGTTATGCCTGGTAACGCTAAGGAACGCTGGACTATACGAGGGATTTCCCACTCTCGCTCTCCGTTCGTTTCTGTTCGTCCCTTCGAAAGGCTTCTGACCGCCATGCAAGAGCCTACCCTATGATTAGGGCCAGTTTTCACAATGTCGCGCAGTGTCGCTTGCACGTTATGCCTGGTAACGCTAAGGAACGCTGGACTATACGAGGGTTTTCCGATGCGTATCGGGCACCTTGTGTTTTGGGAATGGATATTGCAATGTACAGTTTGATGAATTAAAAAATTTTTATTATTTTTTATTGGATATTTACAGTTTCAGTTTAAAAAACAGTTCGCGTTTAGAAAACGCACTAAAAACGTGAGGGTTGTCAACCACAAACATCGGATCCTTCTCCTTCTCCGAACTTTAAATCTACACTTATGTCATCGACTTTCCGATTGTTATTTTTCCGGGCCATCCTGATGAAACGGAACTTGCAGTCGGATGAAAGGTACTTGGAGTACAGGTACGGTGCGGAGCAAATGAGCGCCAGTAAACTCAAGATGAATAGAAGAACATCCGTCAAGGTAGAGGGTGCGCATTTGATTTCCGGACAGACAGGGCACATTGTGATGTTTGCTTCGGATGAGTTTTCCACCAGTGAGGATTTCACTCCAACAACAGCAATGATGATGGTGATGAGAATTATTTTATCAATCATGATTTCTTCCTTGCGATACTGAGAAGAGAATGCATACTATTTATACGAAATCCAACTGCTAGACCCGCTCTCCTCTCTCTCTTGTGTTTAATACCACGCGAATTGCACTTAACAGTCTACCTATCTTCCAGTCCTCTTCGTCTACTTTCTTGTACCCCTGCTTTAGGAAGTAAATTATTTCGTGCTCGTCTGCGACACGTTCTAGAGAAGGCAAAATCTTTCCGTTATCTCAACTAAGCCGTAACACCCGACGGATCGGAAGTGTCTATTGAGCTGAGTTTGAGATGGTGGAATAACTTGTCAGGAAAAAGGAGTCGGGCAAACTTGTTCAAAAGCTCTGCTCGTATTCCTGTAAATTTGAAAGTGAGAGCCTCATATACCATATCCAAGGTGTTCATCGCTCTGATCGATTGTGATTTGAGGGTTGGAGCGTCCATACTTGACGAGTTCTTGTTTTGAAATGATCGATCACACTTCCTCGACACTATTTATACGTTCCCCCGACTCGCATTGATAATTTTCCCACTTGTATGAAAGCGTAGTTTTATATTGCGACTACAAATTATGACTACACAGTTAGGACTCAACAGTGACAGGTGAAGAGTGGGCGTTATCGAGGTAGAGGCACTTAAGTGGTGGATAACAATGATGCAACTTTCTCGCCTCTTGCATCAGCTACTCGAACCACTCTGGGTGATGCAACTTTCTCGCCTCTTGCATCAGCTACTCGAACCACTCTAGTCAAGCGCAGTAGGTAGGGGAATCATTTTGTCTTCGCCTTCGTGGATAATAGTTTCGCCGCCAGCGTCCTCAGTGTCCAGTGCTAACGTATTCGACCTAATCGAGTCTGACAAATTATGACGACATAGTTTGTCCGAGTGAAACCGAGTTTGGTGATTATCAAATACTACTATATTTACTCCGTGGTAAATTATAACTCTACATAAAAGTGTAATTTATGTTACGACTTATGACGACATAGTTTGTCCGAGTGAAACCGAGTTTGGTGATTAACAAATACTACTATATTTACTCCGCGGTAAATAATAACTCTACATAAAAGTGTAATTTATGTTACGACTTATGACTACACAGTTTGCCCGAGTGAAACCGAGTTTGGTGATTAACAAATACTACTATATTTACTTTGAGGTAAATCATGTGTCTACAGTTTCTTTCCACTCGGTGAGGAAGCTAAATATATTTACCTCCGCGTAGAAAACTCGTCAGTCTCACTTTTGATGATATTGGAAACCCTCGAGCTTATAATAGTATTCACTCTGAAATCTTTTCAGAGAACAGAATCTTACAAACGAGAAAATAGTGTTGATTTTCTGTTCTGACGAAATCAGAAAATCTCGAGCTTATAATAGTATAAAACTTTGAGCTTAAAATAGTATTCACTTGTTCGCTTTGAAATCTTTTCCGTGAACAGAATCTAGCAAACGTAAAGAAAGTGTAAGTTTTCTTTTCTGACCGACTCGGAAGACTTTGAGCTTAAAATAGTATCTTTATCATGGCTGCTCAAGAACAGAATGTTGAAACTTTCATCCAATGTGATATTTGTGATGAATTTTATAAACAAGGTGAAAAGCATGAACATGGTGCGGAACAAATTAAGAAGGAGGAGGGTATCAACGATGAAACGAATATTAAACAGGAGCTCATCGAATGTGATATTTGTGATGAATTTTATAGACAAGGTGAAAAGCACGAACATGGTGCCGAACAAATTAAGAAGGAGGAGGGTATCAACGATGAAACGCACATTAAACAGGAGCACAACGCGCTCATCCATTGTGATATTTGTGATGAGTTTTATGCGGAGGAGAGAATCATGAGCAATCTCCCGAACATATTGAAAAGATGTCCACCTCATCACCTACCGATGACAACAACGATCAAGAATATTGTGACACGTGTAAAATATCATACCATAAAAGAGAAAAACATGAAGAATCTGCAAGTCACATAAGAAATTTGTTCGAGATGAAAGTACCGATTGTTCAAGTTGAGACTGCTTGTCAAAGCAGGTTGAAAACATTTTTCATCACAAACTTCCAGCCAGAGAATCTCATCATAGATGAGTACCTCCTATCGGCTAAAGACCTCATAATTAAAAAAATAAAAGAAGAACTCACCGGCGAGGCATTGAAGGTTAATATACTAGTTTACGCCGAGTACGAGAAAGCTGATGATAAGGACAAGGAAGGAATGCAGTTGAAAAAATTCAAGACTAAAAACGAAGCTATTTTCGCGTCAACGGATCTGGACGAGTATTATGAAAAGTTCAGGCCAAGATCAATAAAGAGTCATTCGATTTTCACATGAACGGATCCGGTGGGTGCTGAAGAAGATACAAGGTATGGAGCTACGTATCAACCGCTATTACGCGTTACATCGAGGAGGAACGTACGTTAAGCTTCCGTTTCGAACGAACATGTTGTCAATGTAAATAACGGTGCATTAAACGATTGTTTCCTGTACGCAATGTTGGAAAGTTCCTCCCGAAGGAAGCGAGCATAAACATCGTCCGGAAAATATTTAAATCTGTTCGATCGTTACGATTTCTCGACGTTCGATTACCCACGAGCATAGATGACATTATCAAATTCGAGAAAAGGAACAACGTATCGGTTTCGGTATTTGGGCTCCGTGAGAGTTTGGTGTCCAACAAGAAAAAGTATACAGTTTACCCAATTAAAGTTGCCGACCCGGAAAGAGAGGACCACACCGACCTACTATGTCTCTCAACCCCCGTACCTTTAAGTTACCATTATTGCTGGATCAGTAACTTTGAACAACTTGTACGAAAACAGTTGACAAACCATCACGGACAAATCTACATCTGCAAGAAATGCTTTACGTACAAGAACTCGATGGAGGAATTGAATCAACATAAAGTTCTCTGCTCTTTGGTCAGCAAAGATGCATTCCTAGCTTCATTTCCAGACGAGCGATACCTCAAATTCGAAAATCACCACAAGGAAATAAAACATAATTATGTAATTTATGCAGACTTTGAAGCCTACTTGGAACAAATTCATGGTGACTCGGAGCATCCAGCGTCTGCGTATAGGCGGCACATCTCAAATTCTTACGCTTACCTCCTCGTCACGGAAGATCCCGAATTTAAAATGACGGAACCGAAACTGTACCGTGGCGAAGAGGCACATATCAAATTTCTGGACGATATAATCACTCTCGTAGGAAGAATCAGTGAGAGTTACAATGACAAAGAGAGTAAAATAATAATGACACATGAAGACCGGCCACATTTGAAGCGGAAAATAGTGTGGACATTGTGAGTGGATTTCTCACAACCAGGTATCGTAAAGGTAAGGGATCATGACCATCAAAAGAGAGCGGAGGAAAACAAGGTCCAATTATCGAAAAGCCTTATGTTCAAATTGCAATCTTATTTTCCGACATGAGAAATGTGTTAGAGTCGTCCTGCACAATGGTAGCAGGTATGATTTCCACGAGGTAGTGCTGGCTCTGAACAAATATCCTCATCGCGTTGAAATAATACCACACACGGAGGAAAATTACATCAGCATGACGGTCCATCTGGAAACAGTTTTCGATCAAGTTCATCGACTCGTTCCGATTCCTCCCCGCATCGTTGGATAAACTGGTTCAGACGATCCCGCGCGAATCTTTCGTTCGCACGAGGAAACTCACTCGCACAGACAATGAGTTCGACATGGTTTGTCGAAAGCTCCGTTCCCGTACGATTACGTTGACAATCCGGCCAAGCTGAACGAGACGCGTCCACCACCGCGAGAGGCTTTCTTCAACACCCTGACTCAAACGGACATCTCCGAAGAGGAATACCAAAGGTTTCTCCAAGTTTGGCAAACTTTCAATTTCCGTAATCTCGGTGAGTATTCAGATTTCTACTTGCGACTCGATGTGTGCCTCCTCACCGATGTATTTGAGGAGTTCCGCTTTTCGGAATAAAAAATTATAGTTTGGACTGTGCCAATTACCTGACTCTACCCGTTTCGCGTTCGACGCATTCCTAAAAATAACTAATGTGAAAATCCAACTCTTCAATGATATGGATATGGTTTTCATGATTATGAGCTCGATCCGAGGTGGATAACACAGTGGTGAAACGGCACGCTCTTGCAAACAATCCTTTGATACCGGATCATTTGATCCTAAAAAACCAGTGAACTATATACAATACTTGATGTGACGGCACTTTACGCACACACCATGAGAAAGCATCTGCCCTACGATAACTACACTTGGTCCCGAAGGAGAAGAGTTGCTAACTCTGCGAAAACTATAATCAACCATCCCGACGACGCTCCTTTCGGGTACATACTCGATGTAGATATTGAATATCCAGAACACCTCCACGACCTGCACAAGGACCTTCCGTTCTTGTGCAAGAACGAAATACCACCATCGGAGCGGGAAATGTACGAAACTATTGACGACTCTAGCTAATAAAAACAACTATGTTATCCACTATGTAATGTTGAAAGAAGCGCTCGGTCAAGGATTAAAACTCCTGCGCGTCAACCGGCCATCAAATTCCGTCAGGCTCCTTTCTTGGCACCCTTCATCGAGCTGAACGCCCGTTGAGACGGACGCTACGAATCCGTTCCACCAAACGCTCCTGAAACTGTGCAGCAACGCTTGCTACGGAAAATTTATCGAGAACCCGTTGAAGCGAAAGAATATTAAATTGGGTACAAACAGCAGACAGATATTGAAAGCCATCTCACGGTCGATTTCGTAGATCGCACGATTTTCGCAGAAGAATTGGTAGCAATCCATTTACGGAGAACAGAGGTCGTCATAGACAGACCAATGATTGTTGGTTTTTCAATCTTAGATCTGAGTAAAGTACACATGTATCAATTCCACTATAATCACATGCTTAAGAAGTACAATCCCGACCAAGTTCAACTTCTCTATATGGATACGGACTCGTTCATTTACGAGTTGACTACACCGAACGTCTACGATGATATGATGTCAGATCTACACTTGTACGACACCTCCAACTTCCCAGAAGTCATCAATGTCGCAGCGCGACAAACCGTAAAGTAATGGGTAGTTTTAAGGATGAAACGGTGGAATACCCATTGCTGAGTTTGTCGCGCTGCGACCCAAGATGTATGCGTATCGTTTTAGCGACGGGAAACAGAGAAAAGGGCAAAAGGATATCAACACCAGTGGTAAGATCGCTAAACTTTGCCAATTTTCTCACAGTATTAAAAGATCCTGAATCGAGAATGACCGCCTCGATGCGCAGATCGGGCGCGGAAACATCAACTATACTCCTTCGAAACTACAAAAAGAACCCTCTCCGGCTTAGACGATAAACGTGTATTTTAGAAGACGGTGTTAGCACTGTTCCTTGGGTCATCGTGACAACAAAGATCCTTGCATGTGGATGAAAGTTGCGGAGCCGAGACCGAGTTGAGAAAAATCCTCGCTGTTAAACAACTTCGTATAAATAGTATAGATAATTCTGGAGAACCGTCAGTTAAGAAACCTCGAATTTGAAAATAGGAACATCCTCGCTGTTAAACAACCTCGTATAAATAGTATAAATAATTCTGCTGGAGAACCGTCAGTTAAGAAACCTCGAATTTGAAAATAGTAAAAGTGCAACTAACGAAATGATGGCTTGTCTCGATGTACAAGTTTTTGGAGCCAAGGAAATTTCATCGTCAAAGAGTTTGGTCTTGTGGACATGAAGTGTACTCAAACTGAACTCTATTTATTCAAACCTCCGTTCCCGAGCAGCATGTTGAGCGCTAAAGACGTTGTGACAAACAACTGGTTAACACGCAATTATCATCACTTGGAATGGGAAAGCGGGTTTCTCGAGTACGATGAATTCACTTCAAAAATGAATAGCATCGGAACCGCTACGATGTACTTTATGTTAAAGGTGAACAAAAACGAAATTTCATCAGTAGTTTCGTGCCGGACAAATGTATCGTTGTAAATTTGGATACTAAAGATTGTCCGTCCTTGCGACTATTGGCTCGTTGGTCGACAGCATATACGTGTCCTTTAGTACATCCATTCTGCGCAATGTCGAACGCATTCCGATTGTGTATGTGGATGTCGGCATCTTATTATCGTGATTATTTCACAGATGAAATCATGCAATGGCAGGAGAAGATTATAGTGGCAGACGAACAAAGGAATCACCCCGATAATAATAAAGGAGTAGTAGATGAACAGTCAGATTGAACGAACCGAAATATGCGACGAAAAGTGAAATCATCCGTGCTTAATATAGCAGACAAATTGTCGAATCAACCCGACTTAATACATATATAATAGCACACGAAAAGTGGAATCATTCGCAGACGAATTATCGAAGCGAAATATAGCAGTCGAAAAGTATCCGTGCTTAATATAGCAAACAACTTGTTTCACTCGAAATATTTAGCGCACGAAAATTGGAATCATTTGTACCTTGAAAGAACTGACGACATGGAAGTTTTCAACAATTCAATCTTGATCGTCAACGCTAAAGAGCTGACTGTAAACGCCCGCTACAAGATGAACAAACTCATCAAAATACCAACCAAGTACGGGATCACCGTTGCCGCCGATATCATCTTCGAGAATCATCATCGTCTCCTCTTCCTACCTTCGCACATTACGAACCGTTTGACGGACGATGCAATTCAGGATATCAACGCTGGATCCTTCGATCTCATCTACGAAGGCCCGATCGGAAGAACATATAAATTCGCACTCGTTCCAAACGTTGCAGCTTGATTTATATTGTATGTCATGTTTGTATTCTTTGTAAATGATGTAATGTTTGAAAAAAAAAAATAAAATAAAATAAAAAAAAAAATGAAAAAATAAACATGTTATTTTTTTTTTTTTAAATTTTTGCTTAAGATCAATCCAATTGCCTCACGGTTCCGTGCAGTAGTTCGTACGAATACTTCACAGGAGTGATCAGAATCACTTGGGCTGTAGTGTTGGCCGGAAATTCTCTTTTACCACAACGGTCAACGTGATATCCACCGGAGCTGTTTTTAGATCTTCACCTTGAACGCATTTGATGACAAAAATCGCGCGATCTTTGAAATTTTCAAACAACATAGCTGGCTCGCAGAGTTTCTCACCTTTCCAGTAGTCTCTCATAAAATCGGTGTAGTTCAGGTAGGCGTGATTATAATCCATACTCGGAAATCGTAGATCGTATCAACTTGAGGAAACCGACGCTCACCGATTTGAACGCTGACCGAGCGCACATTTACATGGTCGAAACGAGAGGAATCCTTCAGGTGATTGTCCCGTCGATCCGTTTGAAATACCAAGACCACGAATTTGGGCTTGTGCCTGCTGGTTGTTCTTACGCTCCATTTGAACGTCTTGGTCGGAAAAATCCCAGGGATGTCGTGCGATTCCCAATTCATGTAACCGAAACTCATCTTGTCGTTCTTCTTCATCTTGAGCAAGATTTGTTTTTCCAGTTCCAACGTGAATTTGACGACGGGAATCTCCCAATAGATTTCGATTATTTTAAATTTAATGGTGTAACCGTCCGCGGTCGCCGCGTCGGTGATATAATATGCATTCTTATCCGTACCACTGCGCACTAGGATCAACTCTTGCGAGCATCTGACTAGAACGTCTTTGAAATGTACTGCGAATCCGCTGAGTGAAGACAACGGAACGACGGCGCACTGAGTTTCATCCAACGTTGTCATATCCCATTCGGCCCATGAAGAAGAGATGTCACAAAACCCGGCAGTTGCGAGTCCCGCGGTTTCCGCTCTAGTGTATGTGAGATAATTTTTCACGGTCGATGTCACTCCGACACACTGCATGCTATCGATTTCCGTCCCGTTCACTTTGTACTGCATACGGTCGAACAAGTGCAGGGGATAATTGTTAGCCCACTTGACTTTAGGTTTCGCAGCATCTGCGGCGGCTCCAGGATTTTTCTCGAGTTTCACTTCTAAACGCATGAAGATCCTCGAATCTTGAGGCACGGTGATCAGACCGTGGGTATCGGGGGTGAACCGGATCGAATCGTTGTTTCCACGCCGTTCGTCGACCGGACCGAAACGGATGTATTCGTATTCGATGATCTCTTGTCGCCAAGCTTCCATCTTGTTCTTATTTCGGATTTTTCACCACGAATCCGAGTTGTGTGAGAGCCCTCTTGGAATATTCGCTCAAAGTTTTCCTCTGCTGCTGCTGCTGTTGTTGACAACTAGTCCGTGGATTATCAATACTATTATATGCGAGAGAATTTAGGAACGTATCGTCGTTCTGGATCCTTCGTTTACCCATAAGTTACTGGTCTCACGTGCAGTCGCACTGTCACTTCTTCACCACCGAAATTGATCGCTCTTCCTTGTTGGTCTACTATATTAACGAGCAAACGTTGGATCTTATCACCCAAGACGGGTAGTAATGAATCGTCGACGGTTGCTCTACCATTTTGAATCCTGGTTCGATATCGGGAGCAAACGCATAAATGTGATGTCCGCGCACCCCGTTCACGTATCCACCGTCAGCGATGCTGCATTCGATGCATATCATGTTTACAGGTGAGATGTTGACGCGATAGTCAGCTTCGTGCCATTCGTCCGGTGCCAAGAGACGCTTTCCGAATCCGAGCACCTTACGTAAAGTGCCGGGTCTGCGGAAATCGATCCAGTACTTGGATTTGATGCTTACTTTAAGCGTAGCGTTGTTCGCTTTGAGTTTGATAGCTTCCGCTCCGCCAAGATCTCCCTGCAAGTATTCTTGTATACCCTCGATCTCGTAGGCTCCGATCGGGAACGAAATTGCCGAGTAATTCTCTTCAGGGCTCTCGGAGTAGAAAAGCAGTCTGTTCGTTATATCGATGTTCGGGATGGAATAATAAGTTACAAAACCCGTCAGACCGATCTCGCAAGGTCCGAACAACTCGAGAGGTCTAGGCAGTGCAAACTCGAGAACGTTGCTCCTCCCCGTCAACATGAACGTGTGACATCTTTTCTGAGTTTCCATATTCGGGTTTCGAGAATACTATATATTCCTGGTTTGTACGAGCCATTCTAAACATCGTTTCCCGCAGACGCTCGAGTTGAAATTTTGTTCGCTATCATAATTGTATCCTATTGTCGTCATCGTTGAGCTACCGCGTGAGCGTAAAATGTATCGCGTAATTTCAACGGGTGGTGGTAAATCACCGAAGCTGTCGTAGTACAATGCGTTACCGCTCTTTGAAATCCGGTATGCTGTCCAATGTGTACCGGCTCCATCGCTTCGGTCCAGATTGATGATACCGCACTCGGGACGTTTGGGTTTCTTGGTCGCCAATTCATCGATCATGAACACACCGCGGAAATGCGGGATTCGTAATTGTTCTGTCGCAGCGATCCTCAACTCAACATCCGTCATCGCTCGGCGCGGTAGCTCACGGATCAGTTTAAATTCTTTCGGTAAGGTCTCAAGTAAAGTCCGTAACCTTTACGGTACGGTCGCAAGTACAATCCTTCACCGAGGTGTACGTTTTTCTTCAAAGATCCGTCGATGACCGTCTTGATCATTTTCGCTACCGGTGTGATTGTTCGCGCGGCCAGACCGATACTCGTCAGAGATTCTTGACTCCGGCACCCGTCTTCGGAATAGCCAAGATTCGCTCCGCCGGTTTCTTCTTCGACGCTCCGGCACCCATCTTTGGGAGAGCCAAAATTCGTTCGATCGACCGCTCCACCGGTTTCGTCTTCTTCTTCGACGCTCTCTTCTTCTTAGGTTTCGGTTTTTTCGCTGCCACCGTCTTGTTTAGTCCCATTCCGAGTTTGGCTTTGAGTTTCATAGCGTTCGTTACGGCGTATGCTGCCGCTCTTTCACCCAACGATGAGTCGGACGCTTTCACACGTTCCCAAGCTCTGTCGGCAAGTATGAGATCGGCTTTGTTCCTCTCGGTGGTGTCTTTGGTCTTACTGTAAGCGATGTCGTGGGACTTGCAAGCTTCGTCGAGCGGATTTATACCCGGATCTCCGCGTTTCAATCGTTCTGCGAGGCGAGTGCCCGGTCCGCAGTACCTGTAGTCGCCCGGTAAGTGTAGTTCGAACGGTAGTGAATTTATCAACGAGTTTAACAGTCCACGTCCTCGATTGGTTTTGCTGCAAGTTGATGTTCTTCTCGGTGACATACTCTGACGAAAATCTCCATACTATTTATACGGAGAAGTAAAAAATAACTGTCCGATAAAATAGGGAACGAATACGATGCGACTCGTCAAGCAAAGAAAGTCACTGCGAGTCCGGAACCTCGACAAACGGAAGAAGCAAAATGAAAACCGACGACAACGACGACGACACAGTGAACTGTTACCGAACAGTATCCGTTGCATTGTCGTTGGACCGTCCAACTGCGGTAAAACAAACGTGATGGTTTGCTTGCTACAACATCCGAACGGATTGAAGTTCCGCAACGTGTACTTGTACTCCAAGACACCGTTCCAACCCAAGTACGAAGAACTGCGTCGGATATTCGACGGAATCGACGGTCTCGGATACAACGTCTATTCGGACACGGCCGAGATTGTTCCACCAAACGATGCCGCATCAGACTCGGTCTTCATTTTCGATGATGTCGCTTGTGACAAACAAAATGCGATGCGGGAATATTTCAGTATGGGAAGACACAGCTCGGTCGACAGTTTCTACTTGTGTCAAACTTATTCTCGCATACCGAAACAATTGATTCGCGATAACGCTAACCTGCTCGTAGTTTTCAAACAGGACAATACAAACTTGCGACACATCTACGACGATCACGTCAACACAGATTTCACGTTCGAAGATTTCAGACACATCTGCTCGGTGTGCTGGCAGGACAAGTACGGGTTTTTAGTCATCGATAAAGATAGTAATAAGAACGAGGGAAGGTACCGGAAAGGTTTCGATACTTTTATTGAACAAGATGGATAACTTATCGTTGTCGACGATCGCTCAGAAATACGGTAGTATCGATAAAATCCGTCAAGATATCAAACGGAAGTTAAATACCATTCGCACCGGAGAGGCGGACGCTCAGGTGACGTTGAAGAAAGTTTTCAAACCGTTGACAGATCCGCTCGCAGCGTTGCAGAAAACTGTGTCGTCGTCGTCGTCAACTCCCGCACTTGTCGCTGCTCCTCAGGAAAAGAAAACCAAGATCGAAGCTTCAAAATCGGAAACGAAAGATGGAACAACGTTTGTTGATAGTTTATTTGCTTCGTTCGGATCACCGAAAAATATAAACAACGATGATGATAGATGACGATTCAAAGGAGGATGATGATGATGACGATGATGAATCGTTCCAAGATGCAACGGGTAAAGAACAAACAACGAGTCGCACTGAAGACGACGACGTCGATTCTCGAAACACAATCACTGCCCCGCACGTACAGTTCTACTTGACGATCTGGAGAAACAACCGAAACAATCCGATACCACGTATGGTGTGCGGAAAGCGATCAACGGAAACTATCTTATCGGAAACCGAACCATAAGTTTCGATTCGGACGGACGACTAATCTTGGACGGTGGCGATGAGGTGTTCGAACCGACACCCGGGTTCTTGGAGCTCATTTTCAAGAAACATCCGCGTAATTACACAGCAGATGATCGTGCTAATTTCCAACGAGTAGTTACGCTCACCAATGCGCATTGGAGGAATCATCATCCACACGGTAGACCCAACTCGAACCGCAGTCAAAAATACCGCGATCTCATCAAACCTTTGTTCGCTACATCTACTCCGAGATCAACGAGGAAGTCATCGCGTAAAAAACTGAAGAAAGGCTCCGTATAAAATTCACCGTGCGAAACGGGAACTCGTCTATTGGGACGATCCGAACGAATTGGTCCAACGTCTCGTTTTACTTGTAGCTTCGAAACAAGCTGGTCACACCGATCACGATCGTGAAATTCTGAGTATCGTCGAAGAGCTTCGCGAAGCAGATTACATCCACTAAATATAGGTTCCGCACAAAAATGAGTCACACCGACCGGTTTGGAAGATCGAAAGGAACTTACGTTCGCAACACGAAGCAAGGTCTCAAAGGTGACGGTTTCTTACTGGATCCCGACGGAAATTATCTCGTATCCAACAAACGGATCCGACAACTGCAAGATCCCGAAGAGGATACCGACGCCGTGAACAAACAATGGACAGACTCGAGGTGGACGGAAGCTATGAATTTAGCACAGCTTTGTTTGGAGAGAATGGAAGAATACAAAAGTATCGCGCAACGACTCGAGACGAAATTATCACGACTGGAAAATAGAATCAGTCAATTAGAGGTTGTGAATCGAATGAAAGGAAAATAGTGTTGCGATGAGTCACACGGACGGTTTTGGCCGATCGAAATTCCGCCGCGGTCCAAAAGGTGACGGATTCTCACTGGATTCCGACGGAAATTATATCGTATCGAACAAACGGATTCGTCAAGTGCAAGATCCCGAAAGCGATGAGGATGCGGTGAACAAACAATGGTCCGAACGGAAGTGGAAGGAAGCCATGAAATTAGCTCAACACTGTCTGGAGCGTATCCACCAACTTCAGCAATCTTACAATCGTCTGGTTAAAATAGTAGCAACGAAACAGCATTTGAATCGAGAGAGCGGACGACGTCGACGGTAATTATCATGTCGGCAGAGAAACGTGGGATCGTCGAGGAGCTACATAAACCTGCACGACGAAACTATCCGCGTCGTAAAGTACGGATTCTCGGATTGTTCGATTTATGGCAAGCCGATCTCGTCGAGATGCAACCGTACGCCTCGTCAACAAAGGATACAGATATCTCCTCACCGTCATCGACGCGTGCTCGAAAAAGGCGTGGGCCGAACCGCTCAAATCGAAAACGGCCACGGATGTCACTTTTGCTCTGCAACGCGTTCTCAAAGCGGCCGGAAAGTCACCGAAACATTTACAAGTCGACATGGGCTCGGAATTCTACAACTCCAAATGTCAGGCATTGATGAAGCGTCACCATATCAATATGTACAGCTCGTTCTCGACAACCAAAGCCTCCATTGTGGAGCGATTCAATCGAACGCTCAAAACGAAGATGTGGAAAGAGTTCAGCGCGCAAGGATCTTACAAGTGGGTAGATCTATTACCGAAACTCATCCGTGAATATAACGGGAGCGTTCATCGCACAATCGGGATGAAACCAATCGATGTCACCGAAAAGGATGTACCGATGATCCTGCAAAAGCTTCGTGGACCGCCGCTGAGTAAAATTGAAAAGAGACGTCTGGCCAGACGAAAACTGAATGTCGGTGATCACGTCCGGATCTCGAGACTCAAAGCCATGTTCGAGAAAGGATACACACCGAATTGGAGCACGGAAATTTTCAAGATTGTCAGCGTCAATCCCACCGTTCCGATCACGTACGATCTGAAAGACGCACACGATACGATCATCAAAGGAAAATTCTACCGCGAAGAACTCCAACCCACCAACTATAAAGATACGTTCCTGGTGGAGAAAATTCTGCGTCGCAAGAAAAACCAGGTCTTTGTCAAATGGTTGGGTCTGGACGCGAGTCACAATAGTTGGATCGATAGTAAGGATTTCGTATAAATAATAATATGCAACGTGTTTGCGTTTTCTAAACGTGTTTGCGTTTTTTAAACGTGTTTGCGTTTTTTAAACATGTTTGCGTTTTCGAAACGTGTTTGCGTTTTCGAAACGTGTTTGCGTTTTTTAAACGTGTTTGCGTTTTTTAAACGTGTTTGCGTTTTCGAAACGTGTTTGCGTTTTCGAAACGTGTTTGCGTTTTCTAAACGCGAACTGTTTTTAAACTGTAACTGTAAATATCCAATAAAAATTTTTGATTCGTCAAACGGAACATTGCAATATCCATTCCAAGCGCACACTAGTACAAAATTTGAAATTACCGAATCAGACCCTAATCTACAGTATCAGATACCAGGCCCATACTGCAAGATACGGTCTTTCGAAACCGAAAAATTTTACAAGTCCGAAATCTCGAAAACCAAAACTCGTATCGAAATTCGGTCCGTACAGTTTTCCGATCTTCGATAGCGTAAAAGAATCGAATCGGTCCGCGCCGGATCGGACGAGGGTGATTTTCCGAAAATTTTCCAATTTTACCGAATCAGACCCTAATCTACAGTATCAGATACCGACACATATGGAAAGATACGGTCTCTCGAAACCGAAAAATTTTACAAGTCCGAAAATCCGAATTTATTGCACAATCTGGCAACAGTGTACGGAAAAATCAACTAATTTCTTGCCCCATCTGGCAACACTGTAAAATGCAATGTTGCAAAATTTCACCAATAAATAAATCATTTATTTACATACCGTCCGGCAACGCTGCTGCGCCATCTTGAAAAATACACCATTGCATAACCCGAAAAATGAAGGGGCATTAATACACGATTGCATAACCCGCATATTGAAGGGGCAACATGCAATACTTTCTTTTTACAGCGTTGCCATATTGAACAATAATCCCTATACAACGCTGTAATTTAATTCATATTTTTCTGCACAATCATGCAACGCTGTTGGATAATTTACTGGCCTCAAATTCCCATTTTCACCCTACTTAGACATAGACCCCAAAAATCTGGGGCCCCCTGGGGGGCCTCCAAATTTTGAATTTTGAATAACTACCGAACGGCTAATGTTAGCGTAATTTTTCTACTACAGGATGATGGGAAATTTTATTAGGAACAAAAATGATTCTTATGAATTTTTCTGTGGGATCGATATTTAAGGCGTGAAACGGGAAAAACCATCGGGGGACGGGGAGCCGGCCGTTCTGAGGCAGATCCGCGAGCTGCGCTGCCTGCCCGGGACGCGCGCCGCGGCCCGCCGCGCAGTGCAGTGTTACCGACGACACAGCCGCTTGTCTTGGTTTAATCTCAACGATGCGTAGTTTTAAAAATATTATGAATATATCGTACTACTTATAAAGCCTTAAAATAGGGCTTAACTTTTGCAGGTAATATAGGTATACAAGCAAGCGCACGGCAACAGAAGGAGAAGGGGTTAAGTGCTGGAGTTCCGGACTGTTTTGTTGTATGGGTTTGTCAAGTTTATTAAAGCATCCGACATAACTGTATCAGATATCAGATGAACTAAAAATCACAAATCTTATTTGTATACCACGATGACCTGAGAAATGATTTTAAAGTGTTTTTTTTTTCTTTTTCTCGGTGCTGCGCCACCAGAATGGTATCTAAATATGCTTACATACCTTAAGGTTCCTGGGAGATGGCTTCCTGCCAGACTTTGTAGACAGGGAACCTAATTTTTTAAAAAATGAGTATACATAAAAACATGCTTATTCTCATCTCTTGAAGGGACGTTTTGGTACATCATTGCTACGTTTAGGCATTTTTTTAAGAGGACCAAAACCACCTTCAAAACTTGCTCCAAAAAAACGCCAAAAGAATCTTGAGAAAGCTTGATACGGATAAAAGACCCCCATAAAACCTTTATTGGGCTGCTTCTTGTACAGTACAAAGAATAATATTAAGTAATAACTAGCCGTCAATATCCGTTAATCTGTAAAAACGGTCCATTTGAGTGATAGGAAGTCGCGCCTTCTGGGAACCTATCCTGCTATGTCATCAATTAAATCGCGCGTCATACGATATCCCGCAATTTTGGTAATCTTGCAACTGATTAGGTACTGATTTTGACTGATTTGTTGATATTTTGACCAAAAATTAACCTTTTGATGATCTCTGAAGCTAATTCGATCAGTGCTATATTTTACGATAAAGTTTAAGGTGTACGTTTTGTGCATTGCATATTTTGCAAGTCCCGTTTCTTGACAATTGTCTCCGACTTACTTACCTAGAACTCTACCATGAGCTCCATACAAATCAACAATCGGTACGAGATTTGCGGGTTGAAAAAGAAGAAATGCAATGCATTTCTTCCTGAGGTACTGGTCCTTCTCAGAGGTTCTTTAAAGGATCAGAACCTGCATGATAAATAAATTTCCTCCTGTATCAATATTTTTTTCAATACAAATGTTACCAACTCCACTCCAAACTCCAAAGAACCAAATAAAAGATAATATACATGGATTTTTTGTACTGCTCATTCCAGTTTTTATGTCTCGTGGTAAGTATCAATAATATCTTCAAGGGTGACTCGATAAAAAGAAGCGATAGTATTCAGATATCTTCTTTTTTTTATTAATTTAATATATTGTTCTACTTTTTGAAATATGCATATTTGTTGAATGGCTGAAGGAGTGGGGAGTTCATGAAAATAAAAACTTCTATCAACTGGCTGGAGGAAAAAGAGGAGAAAAGAACATTGCCGGAATGATCCGTACGTATCAGTACCTATGCAATTGCAAGAAACCATTGAACATGGACGAAAAACGATATTAGAGGAAAGTGAGGGAAATCTGGTAACCTTGTGGCGGAGGGACTGTGAAGCCCCCCCCCCCCCCCCTTCCCCTCCCAACTCCTCAAGTAATGCCTTTGCGTCAAGTTTAGCAAAATTCTTGCTTACGTAAGCAGCTCATGGTCCCATTCGCCGAATGTAACATGAAAAATAAGCTAAAAATAAGTTATCAAGGATCCGCCATTTCAAATAGTCATGAAAAAGTGGGTCAAAATCGTATTAAAACTTGTTGTGTCGCTCTAATATCTTAAAAAATGTAATCCTTTACAAACCTTACGTGAGGAAGAGGTAAGTTACTCTGTACTGAGGTTGGAAAAGCCCTATATTCAGAGAAAACAATACGCGTGATGCGCGATAATCGACCCCTCCCATTGACTCGGCGCTCTCATATTGGAGTATTTCGCCTTTTGCTTGTTTTCATGTATTACTAATAAAAAGTGGGGCTTATATTGCTAAGAAAAATTATTTAGGCAGTACGGTAAATTAATAAAATTATTTTTAAAACTGTGCATCGTTGAGATTAAACCAAGACAAACGGCTGTGTCGTCGGTAACACCGCACTGCGCCGCGGCGCGCGTCCCGGGCAGGCAGCGTAGCGCGCGGATCTGCCTCAGAACGGCCGACTCCCCGTCCCCCGATGGTTTTTCTCGTTTCACGCCTTAAATATCGATCCCACAGAAAAATTCATAAGAATCATTTTTGTTCCTAATAAATTTCCCATCATCCTGTTGTAGAAAAATTACGCTAACATTAGCCGTTCGGTAGTTATTCAAAATTCAAAATTTGGGGGCCCCCCAGGGGGCCCCAGATTTTTGGGGTCTATGTCTAAATCGAATGTCTATAGGGTAGAGATGAATCCCTGAAATTTTCATGCTTTCTTCCAGAAGTGCACGATTGTTATGATATTTTCCACTTATTGGCCCCACTAGTAGAAGATAATTATTATTGGAAATTTAAAGAGTTTAATCATCCCTAGCAATGAGCACATGTAACGACGGAATATTATAAACCATAATATGAGTATAAATGATACGTAATTGATGTCATTAAGGGTGCAAGAAAAGGGAAGATTCATTGAGGTGTGCCAGCATGATAATCACAATCTAGCAATTACTGTGAGGATGATTTGAAAGGTATCACCACATTGATTAATCTTAAAAAAGTGACATAATTAGTATAAATGTATATAATAGTAAATGTACGGAAAGGAAATCTCAATCTAAGAGATTTGACGCTTGCATGATTTTGGTTTTTGACGGTCACAGATGTATTGTTAAGGGCTTACCTGGTCCTGAAAACAAGCAGAGCCGAACGCCCACACACACGCAAACACAAAGTACATTTCGTACCATTCTTTAGGACTGTCGCTCGGTACGTTGGATGGAATTAGGAGGGCATCAAGTAAAGAGCACAACATTTGCACGTGTGTGATTTCAGGGATCGGAGTAATGCGCTTGAATTTGGTTCGCAAGACTTCCAACGATGGAGGGACATACTTGTCAAATAATATTAACAACGTTCCTTTCTCTGCATCATCTCGTCGATTTTCTAGCCAGCTTGTCATATAACTGAAAAAGAGAAGAGACGAAACCTTTTCTAGAAAAAATCATTGGGAAATACAATATCTTTGGATGCAAATATTATCCTTAGGAATTATTTTCATTCGCCCTACAAACTGACAAAGGGCTATCCGAGATGAAATGAAGGTATTTTAGTCACTAATTAATGTCAGAATTAACAACACCAAAAAGGTACCTCAGAGATTACATTGCACATACTCTCAAAACCTCTAAAACTCTTCTGCGTAAAAATGGATTGACCAAGAAATATTGTTCAAATGCGAGCAGTGTAGCAGTGATACCAAAATTCCGGGAGCACTAAATGATTCATTTGAATAATATTTTAGCTGCTTCCATAAACGTTACTATTATTAAAGTTTCGTGTCACGATTTCAAGAGAAAAATTGCAATTTTCCTCACTAGCAGGACAGCGATTTCAAACCTGAATGGCTTGTGATTATTATTTTAAGGTTAGGGATTTGTTAATGTCTCTTGAAAAACTTACGGGTTCCAGCCCAAATCTTGAGGATTAATATATAAGATGCCTGCTCGCGAGACAGTGGCGGGTGTAGCTGTTTTCAGGTTTGAAATTTCAAACAGCAAACGCATTTCTGGTGTTAATGCTATTCGCTCGTTACTTGCTAAAGTTAGCACCTGGAAATTAAAAGTTTTCTATGATCATAATTCTTTTACCATTTTATTTTATTTTACAGGATGAGCGAAAAGTCCCCGACCCCCCCCCCCCTCTAACTTTTGAACGCATGCTTGTATTGAAACGAAATTTTGGGGATGCTCCTAAATCAATAAGAGCTACTTTTTGGCACATCCAAAAATTTGGGGGGGGGGCGCTCTCCCCGCGGGGGGCGCACACTAACTCGAAATTTTCAAACGGTAACCTCCCTCTTGTGATACATCGTTGGAAAGGTAATAAAATAAGAAACTTTTTGGCACAAACTGGAGGTCGCTACAACTTTTCGTTCTCGAGTTATTCTCGGTCAAAGTTCAAAATAGGCCAGTTTTCAAAAAATCGTAAGTCCGGTTCAGGAAGGTGCAGAAATGCAAACGAGGCGGCAAAATTTTCAACATTGCATGTACTTTCAGAAGAAAATCGTCAAAAACCTTATCGTCTGCGCCTAGTGTGATTTTAGCCCCCCCCCCCCCTCACGCGATTAACCGTCTTTCTTGCGGGAGGGGCGGCCAGTTCACTCGATGCGGAAGTAGGTACCTTTTTGAAGGTAACTCAGCTACCTGACGAAGCCCAGACTATTTGGGGGGGGGAGTGCCGTCCTCCCCCCCCAAATAGTCTGGGCTTCGTCATCGCATGGAAGTCATGGACTTCCGCATCGAGTGAACTGGCCGCCCCTCCCGCAAGAAAGACAGTTAATCGCGGGAGGGGGGGGCTAAAATCACTCTAGGCGCAGACGATAAGGTTTTTGACGATTTTCTTCTGAAAGTACATGCAATGTTGAGCATTTTGCCACCTCGTTTGCATTTCTGCACCTTTCTGAACCGGACTTACGATTTTTTGAAAACTGGCCTATTTTGAACTTTGACCGAGAATAACTCGAGAACGAAAAGTCGTAGCGACCTCCGGTTTGCGCCAAAAAGTTTCTTATTTTATTACCTTTCCAACGATGTATCTCAAGAGGGGGGTTACCATTTGAAAATTTCGAGTTAGTGTGCGCCCCCCGCGGGGGAAGCGCCCCCCCAAAAAAAAATTTTGGATGTGCCAAAAAGTAGCTCTTATTGATCTAGGAGCATCCCCAAAATTTCGTTTCGATACAAGCATGCGTTCAAAAGTTAGAGAGGGGGTCGGGGACTCTTCGCTCACCCTGTATATTATTGGTTCCTGAGTGGTCTGCAACATCTAGAACTGGCTAATAGCCATGATTTGGAACAATTAAAATTCTGAGGTAGGTAAGTACAATCTAAAGAACCTCTTGAATAAATAATTCAAGACTGAAAAATTCCAAAACGTCAATGAGTCTGTAGCGAGACTGAGCATCGAGAAGCCCAAGACAGATATGGCAGTGCGCGATTGGTACCGCATATCCAATAACACCCATGAAAATACTTGTAACTTCTAATCCCATCGTTTCCTTGAAAAGTAAACTATATGATGCATATGGAATAAGACGAGTAGGTAATGTATTGGACGTATTTTCTTAAAAATAAAAAAATGGCTTTTTAGGGTATTTAAAAAAATGAAAAATTTGAAAGATAAAAAATGCAAATCAAGAAAAGTATCATAAATGTAACGCCTAATGTGATAGCCAAATGCAGAATGGAAGTTTACAAATTTTAAAGAATTTTAGCGCAAACCGCAGGTGAATGACTTACCTAATTGATTCAGAAGTTACCAAATTTTTGGAGGAACTTGGCAACGCTAGCAATTCGTGGGGACATTTTTTGGGACATGAAATTTCCAGAAATAGGGCTCTTCGTGATAGAATAGTATCAAAGGAAAAGAATGAACGCAAGCAAAGCTCCGGGGAATCTGTCCGGTTTTGCATACGGTTCTTTGAAACAGAGAGTTTTTCAATAAACAGCACCACATTTCAAAGCCTGCTTCCCGCTTCAAAGTAGGGTGGCCGGCCATTTTTTACAGTGTCGGAACTCCTATGTTGCAAGGATAAATTGAAAGCCTACCTTTACAGATGTTTACATACCCTCTTCAATGTATTGATGTATCTCTCTTACAATTTTGGTACGATAAAAATACATTACAATTCATTCTGCTCTCTGATTTAGAGCGTCAGGTTCATTATTTGTGTTCCGAAACAAAAATTTAAGGTTATGGGGACTGGTATAGTTGTAAACAAAAGTTTCGGTTATTCCTCTTGCTAATCTCCCTGACCTTCATCAGAAAGAGCCCATCGAAGCATTTTCAAATGATGAGGGGTCCGTTTCTTCCGGTTAAATATACAGATTAAGCAATCCTAATTTTGATTTACAGAACAATACGGTCGTACTGTTCAAAATCACAGACCTTATTCACTTGCTGCCTCGGATCCGAAAATGTCGAATTAATGAGGGAGAAAAATGCGATTTTTCATTTTTAAAAGATTTAGAGATTTTCTCAACGGAACCAATATTTTCTCAATATAATCGAGCTTCTTAAATTTAAATGAAGAGCTTCGAAATACTGAGCACGCACTTAAACTTAAAAAGAAAAGCATCTTGAAGCAAAGGGAGCAAATTCTAGTTTGCTGATGAGTCCCACAAAGTTAGTATTCCTACGAAATCCAGGCTTTTCACCAAAATGAAGCACGGCTCCCTTTGCATCAAGATGTCTCAATGGGACTGGCTTGGTTGCTAGCAAGAAGCCGGCAATAAGGAAGAATAGGTGATGAAACATTTCAGCAAGAAACCTTATTGTCATCCATTACTGTATTCAAAGATTCTATCCACATTGGATCAATATCTCCATCCATCACCATCCACTTCGGACCATCTCCACTCATAAGTGCCTGGTCTCTGAGCAAAACCGAAAAAAGGCCTGAAATAATATTAACAAAACAATCTTGAGGAAAAATTAAACATAATGAACAGAATTGAACGTAAATTCTATACCTTTTAGAGATGGGTGCATAAAGACGAGAATATTTCGGTAAAACTTTGTAGACCCTCATTTCTCAAGAACATGTACAGGGTGTCTCACGAAAAAGGAGCCACCTTGCATTTCTGCCAAACGCGTCGGAATTTCGAAAAACGGTAAAAGACGTGTTCGTTTATATCGAGGGGGACACCTTTTGGCGTATTTGATGTTTTCCCAAACCGCGGGAGGGGCGCGGGGCGGGGGGTGCCCCACCCGTAAGTCGAACTTTTCAAATGGCACCCCTACTTTTTTTATTTCAGAAATCAATTCTACTTAAAAAAACAAGCCACCCTGTCCAAACCGAATGTAAATCGGACAATTTATCTGTGATGGGCAGAGGTTGAAACACTTTTTTCATGCTCTTTTCAAAAATTTCCCATGCCCAATGGAATTGCTATATCAAACCAAACTCTCAGCCAAAAAAATTCTTAAATATTGCACTTTCGATAAAAAAAATTAAAAAAAAAAAATCTGCTGCACTCGAAATCTGGAGCACGCGGAGCCTTTCTTTGTGACATTAAAATTCGTTTTACCGAACATTTCCGAGGGGCGCTCATCGGGAGGGGCTAATAAGTTTTAGACAAAAATTATTAATCTTTTTTCTGAAGCATATGAAACCGTTTCCATGAAGAAACAAAAAAGTAGAAAAACAACGCACCGCGGAAAAATAGCGTCCTCAGAAGTACCAAGGTCCGGCTCAAGTCATCGCCCTCCCCCCCACCCCCCCCCCCCCCCAAAAAGCTAATCCATTTGTTTTTCCCCTTTTTTGCTTCTTTATGGATACAGTTTCATATGCTTCAGAAAAAAGAATAATAATTTTTGTCTAAAACTTATTAGCCCCTCCCGATGAGCGCCCCTCGGAAATGTTCGGTAAAACGAATTTTAATGTCGCAAAGAAAGGCTCCGCGTGCTCCAGATTTCGAGTGCAGCAGATTATTTTTGATTTTTTTATCGAAAGTGCAATGTTTAAGAATGTTTTTGGCGGAGAGTTTGGTTTGATCCGGCAATTCCATTGGGCGTCGGAAATTTTTGAAAAGAGCATGAAATAATTGTTTCGACCTCTGCCAATCACTGAAAAATTGTCCGATTTACATTCGGTTTGGACATGGTGGCTTGTTTTTTTAAATAGAATTGATTTCTGAAATAAAAAAGTAGGGGTGCCATTTGAAAAGTTCGACTTACGGGTGGGGCACCCCCGCCCGCGCCCCTCCCGCGGTTTGGAAAAATGTCAAATACGCCAAAAGGTGTCCTCCTCGATATAAACGAACACGCCTTTTACCGTTTTTCGAAATTCCGACGCGTTTGGCAGAAATACAAGGTGGCTTCTTTTTCGTGAGACACCCTGTATAAATCTTAGAAACATACCCATGTAATTATACTTATCGATTACGTAGAAATATTAACACTTGAGACCCTCTATCTTACCTAGAGTCTGATACTAGTAATCGGAAGTATGGCAGTTAGAGAAAATGAAAATGCATTTGTTTTGAAAGATGCCTTGGCTATAAAGTGCAATGACATTTTATACTTCATCTCGCAGTCTGGCAGAACTCCTGACAAGTAAACGTTGAGAAAATACGTGGCAAAAAGGAATGAAAATTCTCAAAAAACAAAAGGAATACATACAAATGTCTAGACATACATGCAGGCCATGCTTTGCACTCGTCTCCCCACAATTACAGCATGTAGGGCAATAAGGTAATACGCCAACATATCGACGGTGAAAGTGCAGAATTGCGTATCTCGGAAAGAGCGAATTTCCAGGAGAGTAAAAACAACTGTCTACATTCTCCTTATTGTCAGTAGAAGGATAATAATTCTTGAGGATAGCAAGAATAAGATACATTTTCAGACTCCATCAGAATTTTGAATAATTTCTCGAACTGTTAGAGAATGCGGCAGATGCGGAGATTCGCGTTTTCGGTACTAAGTAACGTTTTATCACGAAATAAGCATGTTTGCAGTTACTATTCTAAACCTTTTGTTGTCGGATTTGGATCATTTAAAGACTTATAAAAGAGTCTCTCGCTTACAATTCCGAATCAGAAGCCACGGTGCGTTTTAAACAATTTTAATGCGGTCAACATACCACCCGCGATTTTTTTGCGGAAATGTCAACTAGAAGGCCTACTGATTGAGGAACAACAAACCGCGAAATCTGTGATGGGGCCGTTTTTGAGAAAATGCGATTTTTCGCTTTTTTGGCGGGAATTTCGGGTCAAGGCGCTGAAAAAGTCAAGTTAGGCTGTTTTTGTAGTTCGTAAATGCATATCCTATACATTTTGAGCCAATCAAGTGCCAGTAGATAGCTATTCGTGCATATTGCCCAAAATTCATATCCTTAAATCCACGACTTTTGGGTTTTTGGGGGGTTAGTCAAGAGGAGAAATCCGAAAAAAAGAGGATTAACCCGGAACAAATTGCTTAACAAACTTTTCCTACGTAAACTTCTTCAGTAGGTCCTATTGAACAACATACCAAAAGTTTACCACGGTTCGCTCCCGGAACACCCCCCCCCCCCACCAATTGCCTAAATTTCAAAATGGCGGCCATAATAAGGCCTCTGGGAGTTCGATTTTTTTAAAAATACGCATACAGTGTCATGTGAGGTGTCAAATTCCTATGTAATTTTGGTCGTAGATTTCAAATATGAAGTAAAAAAAGTCCCTTGATCAAAAGGGGGTACCCCAAATCCAAGATGGCAGCCAATTTTGAAAGTCAAGAGGGTGGATTTTTAAAAAGTTCGCGTGATAAGGCAAGTGAGGTATCATTTCTTATGTAATTTTGGTCGTAGATTTCATTTATGAAGTCATAAAAGCCCTCAAGTCAAAGGGATTGCTCCAAATGCAAAGATGGCGGCCAGCTTTGAAAGGCAGGAGGGTGAATTTTTGAAATGTTTACGTGACATCCCTAGTAAAATAGAATCAACCTGACGTTTCATAAACTACCCTGAGTCAGATTGATATCAGCCTGAATTAGTCTGACTTTATCTCAACGAGGGTACCAAGAAGCCTTAGTATATATCGATGGTGAAAGTGCGTATCTAGGTTTTTGACAGTTTTGAGTTAGCTGCACAAACGTGTTGTTGAAGTTGTCGCCTATCTACCAGCAAGAGATTACAATCGAAAAAAATCGGGAAGTCACCTAAAACCGTTAGATTTTTTTTGCGTATCTTGGGCTTAAGTGTAGAAATTCGTATCTCTTTCTGACCCCTTCATTTGATCCGGCAAGCCTTATGCACACTGCATGCTCCTTAGCGTTTCCCGCCAACAGTGCATACATCAGCTGGTCAGCTGTTCTAAGGTTTTATTTATTTTCAGAAGTTCGCTGGTTTTGAAGAGTTGCTAAATGCTTATTTCTCGCGGGCTTTCCAGTATTATTTTTTCATAGATACCTATTACTAACGGCACGCGGCGTTCATGTCCATTATTCAGTCTCTGGGCCAAAGCAATCGTAAATTATTGACGGTTCATCCACAAGGGTCAGTTGTATTAGAGTCAATCGAGTCATACAATGCTTCAACCACCATATTGGATATCAACTAAGGCTTCTAAAGAAGTTTCAAGTATGAATAAACTCTATTTTTGATCTGAATGATCAAGAGCAGGTTCAACACGCTAATTGCGGAAATGCGTATCTATCGATCAAATGACATTTTCCGATCATACAAGGCTTGAGCCGGCCGTATGAGATCAAACTAAAGCTTCACGGTGCGTTTTAAACAATTTTAATGCGGTCAACATACCACCCGCGATTTTTTTGCGGAAATGTCAACTAGAAGGCCTACTGATTGAGGAACAACAAACCGCGAAATCTGTGATGGGGCCGTTTTTGAGAAAATGCGATTTTTCGCTTTTTTGGCGGGAATTTCGGGTCAAGGCGCTGAAAAAGTCAAGTTAGGCTGTTTTTGTAGTTCGTAAATGCATATCCTATACATTTTGAGCCAATCAAGTGCCAGTAGATAGCTATTCGTGCATATTGCCCAAAATTCATATCCTTAAATCCACGACTTTTGGGTTTTTGGGGGGTTAGTCAAGAGGAGAAATCCGAAAAAAAGAGGATTAACCCGGAACAAATTGCTTAACAAACTTTTCCTACGTAAACTTCTTCAGTAGGTCCTATTGAACAACATACCAAAAGTTTACCACGGTTCGCTCCCGGAACACCCCCCCCCCCCCAATTGCCTAAATTTCAAAATGGCGGCCATAATAAGGCCTCTGGGAGTTCGATTTTTTTAAAAATACGCATACAGTGTCATGTGAGGTGTCAAATTCCTATGTAATTTTGGTCGTAGATTTCAAATATGAAGTAAAAAAAGTCCCTTGATCAAAAGGGGGTACCCCAAATCCAAGATGGCAGCCAATTTTGAAAGTCAAGAGGGTGGATTTTTAAAAAGTTCGCGTGATAAGGCAAGTGAGGTATCATTTCTTATGTAATTTTGGTCGTAGATTTCATTTATGAAGTCATAAAAGCCCTCAAGTCAAAGGGATTGCTCCAAATGCAAAGATGGCGGCCAGCTTTGAAAGGCAGGAGGGTGAATTTTTGAAATGTTTACGTGACATCCCTAGTAAAATAGAATCAACCTGACGTTTCATAAACTACCCTGAGTCAGACTAATTCAGGCTGATATCAATCTGACTCAGGGTAGTTTATGAAACGTCAGGTTGATTCTATTTTACTAGGGATGTCACGTAAACATTTCAAAAATTCACCCTCCTGCCTTTCAAAGCTGGCCGCCATCTTTGCATTTGGAGCAATCCCTTTGACTTGAGGGCTTTTATGACTTCATAAATGAAATCTACGACCAAAATTACATAAGAAATGATACCTCACTTGCCTTATCACGCGAACTTTTTAAAAATCCACCCTCTTGACTTTCAAAATTGGCTGCCATCTTGGATTTGGGGTACCCCCTTTTGATCAAGGGACTTTTTTTACTTCATATTTGAAATCTACGACCAAAATTACATAGGAATTTGACACCTCACATGACACTGTATGCGTATTTTTAAAAAAATCGAACTCCCAGAGGCCTTATTATGGCCGCCATTTTGAAATTTAGGCAATTGGGGGGGGGGGGGTGTTCCGGGAGCGAACCGTGGTAAACTTTTGGTATGTTGTTCAATAGGACCTACTGAAGAAGTTTACGTAGGAAAAGTTTGTTAAGCAATTTGTTCCGGGTTAATCCTCTTTTTTTCGGATTTCTCCTCTTGACTAACCCCCCAAAAACCCAAAAGTCGTGGATTTAAGGATATGAATTTTGGGCAATATGCACGAATAGCTATCTACTGGCACTTGATTGGCTCAAAATGTATAGGATATGCATTTACGAACTACAAAAAACAGCCTAACTTGACTTTTTCAGCGCCTTGACCCGAAATTCCCGCCAAAAAAGCGAAAAATCGCATTTTCTCAAAAACGGCCCCATCACAGATTTCGCGGTTTGTTGTTCCTCAATCAGTAGGCCTTCTAGTTGACATTTCCGCAAAAAAATCGCGGGTGGTATGTTGACCGCATTAAAATTGTTTAAAACGCACCGTGAAGCTTTAGTTTGATCTCATACGGCCGGCTCAAGCCTTGTATGATCGGAAAATGTCATTTGATCGATAGATACGCATTTCCGCAATTAGCGTGTTGAACCTGCTCTTGATCATTCAGATCAAAAATAGAGTTTATTCATACTTGAAACTTCTTTAGAAGCCTTAGTTGATATCCAATATGGTGGTTGAAGCATTGTATGACTCGATTGACTCTAATACAACTGACCCTTGTGGATGAACCGTCAATAATTTACGATTGCTTTGGCCCAGAGACTGAATAATGGACATGAACGCCGCGTGCCGTTAGTAATAGGTATCTATGAAAAAATAATACTGGAAAGCCCGCGAGAAATAAGCATTTAGCAACTCTTCAAAACCAGCGAACTTCTGAAAATAAATAAAACCTTAGAACAGCTGACCAGCTGATGTATGCACTGTTGGCGGGAAACGCTAAGGAGCATGCAGTGTGCATAAGGCTTGCCGGATCAAATGAAGGGGTCAGAAAGAGATACGAATTTCTACACTTAAGCCCAAGATACGCAAAAAAAATCTAACGGTTTTAGGTGACTTCCCGATTTTTTTCGATTGTAATCTCTTGCTGGTAGATAGGCGACAACTTCAACAACACGTTTGTGCAGCTAACTCAAAACTGTCAAAAACCTAGATACGCACTTTCACCATCGATATATACTAAGGCTTCTTGGTACCCTCGTTGAGATAAATTCAATTGTCACATTTTTTAATTTTTTTCCGTATACGATTAGAAAAACATTGAAACCAATCAACCTAAAAACCCTGAACATTTCAGGATGATTCATTTTTCGAAGGTAAATATTTTTGAGGCACGAGATGGGTGTTTTGCAAAAAATTCTTTAAAACTAAGCGATCCCAAAACGGAAACATTTCAAAAATATTGTTGTAATATTGTTCGGAACATTTCAAAAATCTATCAGCAACATTAAAATAATATAACTAAACTATTTTGCTGTCCAGCCCCGTGACAATATTGCTGAGATATTGTCAAGTAAATATTGATGATATTTTTTAAAAATATTGTATCAATAATGACACCTTGTTTTGGCAATACTGTTGCATTATTTACCTAAAATATCTTTACTAGGGAATATTTTTGGAATATTGCCAGCGAAATATATTTCGAATAATTTGTAAAAAAAATGTCTTTCTTCTTCCTCATCAATAGCGCCCTCTAGAAGTGATGTGTATGAGCGAGATCGCAGATCCTGTGTCGAATGATTTCCGGTAGGTAACTCGCCGAACACACCTAAGACGCTCAACGGAGAATGGTCAGCTGCAACCTGCAGTTTACAGTTACGAACGGTGGCACCGGGGAAATAGATGCACTTCAGCAGCAGCCGGATTGTTGAAATTTTTTGTTTCTCTTAACCTATTTCATCTATGCGTATAGACATAGATGACAAAGGTGAAAAGGCGGAGAGTGATTGGTCGGCTGTGTCTTATCCCTGCTTTGTTCAGAGGTTGACGACGTATTGTCGAAAACTCAAGAGGTGCCGTTAGCTTGTCTTGAGTTCCACCCGACATAGGCAAGACGAAGCAGCGATAAGACATAGCCAACCAATCACGCTCCGCCTTTCAACCTAAGTAAACTATTTCTACCTTACAAACACAAAAGGGTATCCCTGGGTAAGGGCACCAAAATGCCCCTCCTCACGGATTTTGAATTTAATGGTCCAAACCCTTTCAGGAGGTCCTAAAAACATGGTTTTGGGCAATTTTACCCTCCTGACCACAACCGCCCCCTCCAGCCCTGGAAAACCCATTTTTCGGGGAATTTTGGGGTATTTTCATGTTTTATTTCATATCTCCCGCAATTCTCGAAAAAAATGCACCAAAATTTCACCAATTACACATCAGACCAGTCAGATTCTTGGGTAAAAAAATCCAATTTTTCGTACCTTATTAAGTCGTTTAAGGCACCCCCCCCCAAAAAAAAAAAAAAAAATTCCGTCGAGATTCTGAAATGTGAAGGCGCTTTAAAAGTATTCTGGGGCTATAATAGCTAAATCACCGGTAGTAAATCCCGTTATATTATTAAAACGAAATTGACTCCATAGTTTAATGGCTTAGGTTCTTGAAAGTAATAATCTTAAACACTCAAACATTTATACCACCAACTTTAGCCATGGAGCGATTTCCTGAGAGCCGATAATATCACGAATTTCTCATAGAACCCTTCAACAGTGGCCTGCTTTTTTGGCAGCCGATTCGGCCATCGAACCGGAGTTTAAATGGAAGCTGATTTTAACCCAAAGCTCTGAGAAAAATTTTGAGATGAGTATATAGGAACGGTTTGTAAATAAGGAGAGGCGGACAGAGCGCGCGGCTGAAATACGATCAAATTTTTGCCGTTTTTCTGTTGAATTGATGATGCTGTAGACTGCTGACTGTGTCCACACATGGTTTCCGTTCAGCATATCGATGCACAAGTATTTTTAAACGTAGAATCTAATTTCCACGTAAGGGAGTCGATATATTTCGATTTTTTCGATTTTATACGGAAAATTGATGGTTTTTTCGGGATTGAAATTACTTATTATTGTTTACTGAAAAATAAATGCACCCAGAATGAGTATAGCATATTGACTTTTACATATTTGCACTCACGAAGTTGATTGGTGAATTCAAAGAGTGGGTACATGGACCTGGTATATCGAGTTTCTGCGATTTTTTACGGCAAATCGGTAGATTTTTGGGATATAGATTGCTTACTTTCAATTCATGAATGAATATAACATGGACATGGTTAAACTTTTTCGCATGGAAAGAAGTTTCAAATAACTAAATTAAGACATATTTAATGCAATTGCGTTTCTATTGAGTCAATTTCTTTTCAATAGTAAAACGGAATTTATAGTACCGGTAATTTGGGTATTTTAGCCCTAAAATACCTTTAAATCGACTTTATCTTTCAGGAGTAGTAGTATGTATGTAGTTTCCGTGTATCTCTCGGTTTATTCAACGCATGAGCAAGCCCAACGGGTGAGGGAGAGGAGAAGTAGAATGCGTAAGGAGTGGGCTCAATCCATTTAAGAACTGCAGCCTGATTGTTGAAAGGGTATCCCTGGGTAAGGGCACCAAAATGCCCCTCCTCACGGATTTTGAATTTAATGGTCCAAACCCTTTCAGGAGGTCCTAAAAACATGGTTTTGGGCAATTTTACCCTCCTGACCCCAACCACCCCCCCTCCTGCCCTGGAAACACCAATTACACATCAGACAAGTCAGATTCTTGGGTAAAAAAATCAAATTTATCGTACCTTATCGTACCCCTAAAAAAATTCGTAAAAATCGTCAATTTCCAATTTTTTCAGATCTTAGCAGTTTTAAAAAATATGAGGACACATACATTTTTTTTAGCCTTAAAATGTTGGTGATATACCCAGTTGATACCAAAAAAAATTTCAAGCCTTCACGCGTGGTGCGTCCCACCGAAAAAATGTTTTTTTTGGCGCCAAAACGGTTAAAATGGCTCTTTGGCAAACGGTTTACTCGCACGCTATCAAGATAGTAACACTAAAATCTCTAATTTTTGGTTTCAATGTTTCAAGAGGCATGCCCTTGTATCGTCAGAAAGGGTTTTAAGTCGATCGAGTCCTTGCGCCCCACGTAAAGTACCGGTTTTTGGCGCCGAATGGAAATGGGCCTGTTGCAAACTTTTGCTAGAGCTAAAAAAAGAGTTGTTTCTTATAGAAAATGCCTCAAAAATTACGATGAGCGTATCGGTAAAGTCTGAAATGCACTCATAACTTCACAGTCTGCGTAAGACATTTGCGGTTTTTTGAGCTTCCCGCTTCAAAAGCGATACTACGGCACAGGGGAACATTTTGTAAGAGGAGTCGTTCCATCGTCGGCAATACTCATCATGGCCGACGCCAATCCGCCAAAACACGTGTGATGGGACGAGATAATACCTGAACTAGATTAGACCAGATAACAATCGGCGTGTTTTAACGTTCATGTATTCCACGCCCGAATTGATTGACCTTGAACTCTCCTCGAATTACGCGCGGAACTGCGCGCAAGCGTCGGCCATGATGAATATCGCCGGCGATGGAGAGACTCCTCTAACAAAATGCTCACCTGTGCCGTAGTATCGTTTTTGAAGCGGGAAAGCTTAAAAAAACGCAAATTTCTAACGCAGATTGTGAAGTTATGAGTGCATTTCAGACTTTGCCGATGCGCTCATCGTGATTTTTGAGGCATTATCTATAAGAAACAATTCTTATTTTTGCTCTAGCAAAAGATTGCAACAGGCCCATTGGTGCCCTTACCCAGGGATACCCTTTCAACAATCAGGCTGCAGTTCTTAAATGGATTGAGCCCACTCCTTACGCATTCTACTTCTCCTCTCCCTCACCCGTTGGGCTTGCTCATGCGTTGAATAAACCGAGAGATACACGGAAACTACATACATACTACTACTCCTGAAAGATAAAGTCGATTTAAAGGTATTTTAGGGCTAAAATACCCAAATTACCGGTACTATAAATTCCGTTTTACTATTGAAAAGAAATTGACTCAATAGAAACGCAATTGCATTAAATATGTCTTAATTTAGTTATTTGAAACTTCTTTCCATGCGAAAAAGTTTAACCATGTCCATGTTATATTCATTCATGAATTGAAAGTAAGCAATCTATATCCCAAAAATCTACCGATTTGCCGTAAAAAATCGCAGAAACTCGATATACCAGGTCCATGTACCCACTCTTTGAATTCACCAATCAACTTCGTGAGTGCAAATATGTAAAAGTCAATATGCTATACTCATTCTGGGTGCATTTATTTTCAGTAAACAATAATAAGTAATTTCAATCCCGAAAAACCATCAATTTTCCGTATAAAATCGAAAAAATCGAAATATATCGACTCCCTTACGTGGAAATTAGATTCTACGTTTAAAAATACTTGTGCATCGATATGCTGAACGGAAACCATGTGTGGACACAGTCAGCAGTCTACAGCATCATCAATTCAACAGAAAAACGGCAAAAATTTGATCGTATTTCAGCCGCGCGCTCTGTCCGCCTCTCCTTATTTACAAACCGTTCCTATATACTCATCTCAAAATTTTTCTCAGAGCTTTGGGTTAAAATCAGCTTCCATTTAAACTCCGGTTCGATGGCCGAATCGGCTGCCAAAAAAGCAGGCCACTGTTGAAGGGTTCTATGAGAAATTCGTGATATTATCGGCTCTCAGGAAATCGCTCCATGGCTAAAGTTGGTGGTATAAATGTTTGAGTGTTTAAGATTATTACTTTCAAGAACCTAAGCCATTAAACTATGGAGTCAATTTCGTTTTAATAATATAACGGGATTTACTACCGGTGATTTAGCTATTATAGCCCCAGAATACTTTTAAAGCGCCTTCACATTTCAGAATCTCGACGGAATTTTTTTTTTTTGTGGGGGGAGGGGGGGGGGGTCTTAAACGACTCAAGATACACTGTAGTTAAAATATAAAGACGTTTCGTTTTGGACGTATACAAAATGTTTCACTCGTTCAGGCACACCGTATGGAGTACCTGTATTGTATGGAGTACTGTTTCTTTTCGACCCTTGTCTTCAGGTCAAAATTTTTACAAAGAAGCCCCTTGTAAGAGGCGAATTTTTTGTAATTTCTCCCAATTTGTTCTCTGTTATAAAATTAAATCGCTTGTCAATTTCTGAGGTCAATTATATTTAATTGTAATTTATATATTTCTTTTTTCCCTTCATTTTATTTTTTGTTCGGAGAATTCGGGGTTTTGTTGATTTCTTTGGATTTCGAATACCGAACTTCTCTTCTATTTGGCCGATTTTTGTGAATGAGGCCTCTTTTTATTCGTGCTTTAGCGGAGAGTAAGGAAAAAATTGCTAAATGCACGTGAAACAATTTTTTTTGAAAAATGAATTCTAGCGTAATGAAAATGGTTAACGATGAAATGGTTAATCAAGCGTAGGTAATAGGGTGAAGGTCCCGGCCGCGCCGGGACCCAAGTCCATTGTTCCTCTCGAGACGCCGACGCAGTAATCAGGCACGTGAGGATGATGGGGGTAAGTGGATTCCTGTATGAGCCACGTTTAGCAAATGGTCTAATGAATCTCGAGGCTCATCACAGATTGCACTTACGGCTGCCCTGGCTATCAGAGCAGTGGTACCAAATTTTGAAAAGCATAACAGGGGAGTAGAAATCTATCAAAGCAACGTCTTAACCCTAGTATACCAAACATGGTTCATTTTTGACCCGCCGCTTCGTGAAAGAACGCCCATTTTTCACCCGCTGCCCCTGGAAACTTAACCTTCACAAATAGCTCTAGAAAAACATCGAATAACATGAATTGAAAAGAAGAACCACTGAAAAAAAAATCGAATAGCCTGAGCATTTTCTTCACGACTACCGCGAGAACGACATTACCGGGTCAGTTTTGACCCGTCTCCCGTTTCCGGCGGAATGTTCGGTTTTTTTTTTTATTTATTTCAACGGCCCATGATGATGCTGCTATAACCCCTGAGGTAAAATCGAAGCCAGAAATCATCCTATACTATCTATATTATACAGCTATATCTATATTACACAGCTGCAAGCAAAATGTTGGAAGCAATATTTCTGACGAACTACCGGACCGATAAGGATGATCTTTCAATGTATGTCATCTGTAATAGCTGTAGATGTGCAAAAAGTTATGAAACCCCGAACTTTTAATGTTATAGAAATTTTAAAGCTCATGTCACTTATGCCCAATGTTAATAGCGTAAGAGATGTGTCGTTTCCGCTAGAAACGTCGAGGTGTGGGATTCTACCTGAGTGACTCGAATAAGCTATAGAACAATGGAAAAGCTCTTATAGGACTCCTCATTCCATGAGTTGAGGGACGGTGCATCGCACAGGGTTGAAGGTTCAAGGTCCAAAGTATAAGGTTTTTACTCAATTTGTCCTCATTCTTCCGGCTTCGATTGTGGCATTGGGTCAGCCTCAGTGGTGTAGTGGTCAAGGCAGTTTGCTGCCAACAGTGAGGTCCCGGGTTCAATCCCCGGAGGTGACTGATATTTGAGGACACTCAAATGGACCGAGTTTAACAGAAAAGAACCAAGCCACATCTGCTATTGCCAAATTTAACTGGGCAATTTAATTTTTTACGAGAGATCGTTTGTGCGGATTCCTTTGAAATTTTTAAGGAATTTGCTTCAAATTATGGAGAATTTTCACTGAAATTTGCACGAAAATTCGCACAACCGTTTTCATGAAAAAAATTAACTTGCCCCATTAAATTTGGCAATAGCTGATGTGGCTTGGTTCCTTTCTGTTTAACGCGGTCCAAATATCAGTCATCGTGACCGTGGATGACTATGCCACTCCAATACCCTGACCCTTCGAGGTAACAGGGTGCGGGAGGGACATAGTCACCCAGTAAGTAATCCGTCTGCACTGTTCGACTGGGTTGTGGAAAATCACTCTTTAGTGTGCGTAACTGCCAGCGCTACCTATCAGTGTAGATTGCAACAACACAGTCAAACTCGGTGGAGGTATGGCCGTGCTCCGAAAGCCCGTGCTCTGCAGCGTCTGCCACAGTCTTTGATAAGGCCTTCTGTTGGCTATCAGACGGCCGCTGAGTCTTGCGGGAATATAGAGGATACACAATGTGCCAATAGTACGAAGATAAGTTAAGGAGCACTGTCCAACTTCGGGGTGCACGACGGCAGTTGCTAGTTGCCTTGGCCCTTTGAGGGCGCCTCGCAAGCCAGCCCGGCCTTACTTACTTACTTACTTACTTACTTGTGGCATTGGTCACTTTAATTGATTGCTGAATTTCTATTGATATTTACAGCAGATACAAAGTGAGAGGGCAGGCGCTGCGTCGCGTCGGGACGGACCAAATATTATTAACTCTCAACAGTCGTGATCCGATTTTTTTTTTTAATTCACACTCAAAAAAAAAAAAAAACTACGGCCCTGTGACCCGGTTGCTCTGGACACTGGTGATCCCGGTGTTAACGCGCCGTAAGCCAGCTAGTGCCGGACACAGCGGCCGATGTCCTCTGGAGCCCGCGCGGCTTCCGAGGCCGTAAGACCGGGTAGGAGCCGAGCGTAAGTTACGGGTTTCAGGATCGG
This sequence comes from Bemisia tabaci, assembly GCF_918797505.1. Lineage (NCBI taxonomy): Eukaryota > Metazoa > Arthropoda > Insecta > Hemiptera > Aleyrodidae > Bemisia > Bemisia tabaci. Next base: position 40,270,928 of record NC_092794.1, on the reverse strand, counting down.
AACCAACCGCTTCCACGGCCGTTGGCAGTGAGGTGAGATTCAGTTTTCGGAAAATGGCGTCACCATCAGATTAAAATTGAGACGGCTCCGTGTATATTCGCAGAAAATTATAATATTTTACGTCAATGTTAGGTATTCAATGCGTGAATTTAAAGTTGCCGCCAGCCTTGAACATATTCGGGAGCGATCGAGCCACCACTCAGCGTTGTTTATTGAGGTTAGAATCTATTCACTAAATTGCTTGGTCATTGTTGGTCATTGCTCATTACGTGTGTTCGTTTTTCGTTTAATTTTGGAGGTTTCCGATATATTTACTTGATTCTGTGTGGTGCACGATTCATTCTAAAGTTCTGTGTGATAACGCTTGTCAAATACTTTCGGAAATGCGACGAGAGTTAAGTGAAAATTGTCAGTTTTGGTAGTACCTACACACTGAGCTCATACCCTCTCCCCCTGTAAGTTCGTTTGCAATTCACTTATTTTCCCCCAACTAAGGGAAAGAACTTAAATTAAAGAAAAGCAATCAATTACCTGCCACGCATCTTCTCACAGAGTAAATTACCGCCACACTAAAATACTGATAATGTAGGCACGAGAATGTCCATTTATTGCTGACTGTATTCTATCATCACTTTTGCTTTGTTCTGCCTGTGTAAGAGGATACAGTTTTTATTCCATTTCGATCTTATCTCTAACTCATAGATGTTTTCAACTGTGAGTAGTATTGCAGTCTCTGACATCTTCCCTCTCTGTTACAAAAACAGCTGTTTGATAGCGGAAACTGTACAAATCCCATCCTGCGCAGATTATCTAATAAGGAGAGCAAGCTCGAACGTTGTTGCTGTGAATAATCTCTCTGATTCCATATCCCAATTCTAGGGAGCTCAGTGTTACTGTAATAGTGGTAAAATTTTGTGTGAATCGCGCTTCAGTTTGCTGAAGGGAAGATCTATAATTCTAACAAGTGTGACAATTTTCGGTGGTATATTTCTTCGCTAATATTTTGTGGAAATTGTATCCGGTAGTTATTGCGGAGAGTTATATCTTGAAGTTTTGTCAACTTTTACTACTGAATTTACACTTTGAAATATTCTCAACCTCATTTTCAAGATTCTGAAGCTCTTCTAGTCGTAAGAAGTAAAAATCTGTAAGTACCTAGACCTACGCCTGTGGTTTTCCTTTGTTAATCATTTAGGTGATTTCCTACTTTGCATTCGTATTTTTTATTGAGGGATGAACCAGGTTTTGTTTTTGACAAATGCTGAATTCTCATTGAGTGAAAGTAATTACATTTATTGAGAACGGGCTGCCAAGTGATAAACTTGATTTTTCAATTTACATTTTTCGCTGCAATGAGTTTTAGCAATTTATCATACCTTGGGCAGTCTGTTCTACATTTAAAATAGGTAGCAAGAATTTTTGATCTATCTACATTTGTTCCCTCCAGTGCTTCCCCAGTGCTTTATTTATTTCTAGGAAGGCGTGCAACATTAAAGTTAGGTTTTTGAAAATTTCTCTTGATATCTCTACACGATGAATAAGCTAATATTCATATGCTGATTTTCTTTCTCAATAAGCATCATCTCTTCTCTAAGATTCATCTCTTTTCTCAAATTGACTTGCTGAACTATCAGCCAAGGAGTTCAAATCTCTCTTGATATCTAAAACATGATCAACAAGCTAACGTTCATATGCTCTTTTTCTTTCTTAGACAGTGAATTATCCATAACTTTCCTGAAACTAAATTGTTATGAACTATCAACAAAGCAATATATACCTATTTTAAAAAGAAGGAAAGAAAAAAAATCTTGTTCAGAAAGTGACACAAGATAATTCAAACAATGTTTAAAAATTTGCTGGAAAGTTTTTCTTTTCTATGTACTTTAATGGTGAATTTTCAGCTGTAGCTCCGAAAAAATCCACCACGTCGCGGACAGCGGCGGCGCGCAGAGCTCCGGCCGTCCAGCCCGTAAGTAGCGCCGAGAGCGCAAGCTGCCTATGCCGCGCGAGGCCGCGACTTAATGTTTTCATGTCCGGAGTACTCCGCGTCGTCACCGCCCGTAGCAACCCGGCCGTTAGGCGCGCAGGCGAACGGTAGTGCCATATAGCCCATGCAGTCCGTGCTCCAGGTCCGCTGCTTCTGGCCTCCACGGCCGGAGCTTTTTTTGAGTGCAGCATTTACAAAAACGCACCAAGTCGCATTTTCCAAAAAATTGAAATAAGAGTAGTTTTCAGCTCAACTAACTCTTCACTTTTCCCTTTTCTCGAGTTCATCTACATGCGACTTGATGCGTGTCTATTCAACGCAGCCCAATTAAAATCCCTTTCCTTTCTTAAAAGAAAAGAAGGAAAGAAAAGTTAAATTCAACATACGGATGTGAAAGTATGTCAAAAAATAAATTTTTTTAAATAACAGCGCACATTTTCTGTCAAAATATAAAAATGCATGAGGACTGGATTCGCCGAAAAATATGTGCCGAACTCAACAATCTTAGCGATGTGTTGCATAGCGTAAGAGCTCTTTTTACATAACGATGGCTAAAGTCGAAAACCACGTACCTTGCTCACGGTTTTCAAGATTTCCGCATCTAATTTAAGATGTCAAAGAGAAATGAGCCAATTTTATCGCTTTAAATTTTCACAGAATATTCTTCGAGCAGAAGTGAAATCACAGTCGTTTTCAAAACATTCAGTACGTTGATTGGTTTTCCAATAAATTAAAAAAAAAAGTGTGACGAGAAGTATACAACGTCGCAAAATGAGGTACATGTTTCCCGAGTTTAGCCGTCAATATACTGCCTCCATTAATACCAAATTATGTACATCCAGCTGTTCCTCATCATTTACAAATCTGAGTGTTACGTTTAAAATTTTTAAATCAATGCAGCTCAAACACAAAACTGTGTATGAAAATGGAAGAACATTTTTGCCTATACATATGCGTATAGGGCCTGCAAAGTAGGCCTGAGGGCGCGGAGCGCCCTCCAGGGGGTTGGGCCGCGTAGCGGTCAGGGAGCAGGGCCCCCTAGTACTACAATAAAACTAAAACAGGGGTTGATACGATGGCTCGAATGGTCAGGCGCTATACGGCCAGATGACAGACGCGACGGTGGCTATTTGCGTTTTTCAGGAATATGGTGAATGTTGGCGAATCTAAACTTTGGAAGAAAAAGATAATATTAGGCCTACAGTCCAATTTAAGGTTTCCCCGATGTAAAACATCATTTAAACTAAGTGCAAAAAACACTAATAAAAAAGAAGATCCTGTGTATTTTAAATACACGGGTCTAAACTGACCCGGTATTGGCAAACTAATGGAAAAAACTTGTTGGGCAGTCTAGGGTTAAACAAATGGAGGAGTGAGATTCTCATTTGAAGAGTGCTGAACTGCTCACCCACCCTCGAATCAGTTCGTTTGCTTTTCTTATAAATGCACATTTTAAATTAGCGCGGAGAAATCTTAGGTTTTTTAAAAAACACCAAGTAACGTAGACTCTTTGTATTCATTGCATATTAACTAGAAGGCCCCAAAATGACAAACAAATTTGAATCATAATTATTGACGGACTAGTAAACTTTTTACACACTTTAGAAAACCAAAGACGTCAGTTACTTTCCGGTGAGGAACTAAAGGGACTCGGTACATTGTATCGAGGGGTGGGGGGTGTAACGAGGCAAATCCCGTTGCATCAGAGGCACATACGTCCTCTGGTATAAGATAAGCCAACGTTACTGTAGTTGCCGGAATGAGCTCGCCGGGATCCTGGATTCGGGCGCCAATTTTAAAAATGCGAGAGTTTGAAAGAGGGGAAGAATGATCAAACTCTTGTGTCTCAAATTTACAAAAAGAATGTCCATTTATTAGCTAAATTTGTGAGGATCCTACTCGACCTACACTCGAAATGTTGATAATAATTTAGCCGAAATGCCACTCACTAACGTGCACCTCAAGGCTTATACGTTAGGAAATACTTTACAATCGACGATAAAATCCTAAAAATGAAATAAAAATAAAACGGAAGCCGAAATGCTACTCACTAACGTGCACCTCTAGGCTTATGCGTTAGGAAATATTTTACAAATGACGATAAAATCCTGGAAATGAAATCAAAATAAAAGGAAAGCCGAAATGCTACTCACTAACGTGCACCTCTAGGCTTATACGTTAGGAAATATTTTACAAATGAAATTAAAATAAAAGGGAAGCCGAAATGCTACTCACTAACGTGCACCTCTAGGCTTTAGATTCCAGGAGTACAGGATACAGGATCGAAGTGAGAGGGGAGGAAGAGTGAAACTGGGCGAGATGCGACTCACTAACGTGCACCTCAGCTCAGGAGAAGAAAAAAGAGGAAAATGAAGTGGACAGTTCGCTCGGCGAGATGCGACTCACTAACGTGCACCTCAGCCGAAAAGATGTAGAATAGAAGAGAGAGGAGAGAGGAGGATCGAGGATGTAGGATCACATTTTGACTCATAAGCCCACCAAATCGCTTCCAAGTTCTTGGAACGCGATCTTCACATTTGTACTGAAAATTTTGATACATGAAATTTAAAGTTTGACCTGATATTTACATAGTTCAGCTTGGGAAAATTTTGCCCAGGCGTTCAAATATTTAAAATTTGGAAAAATGCCCCTTTTCATAGTAAAACGTACAATTTTGGAAAGTTCAAAAACAGGAAATTTGTGTATGTGTGTGTGAGCTACGACAAGAGAGGAGAGGCAATTTGTTTTTTGAATTTTATTTACCGCCATCAGCTGATCGCGCCGGGCGCCGCTCGGTCTCGGCCCGACTCCGCCGCCGCGCTCTGCATGACTCACTCCTTCCTTCGCGTGAAACAAACAGCTGTTCATTTTTTTAAAAAAAACTTAAAACGGAGAATTTGATTCTTCGTTACAGGTCACTTCCTCCTCGGAAATGAGGAAACTCCGAAAAATTCTTTAGTTCGGCTCGCAAAAATTTGTTGAATTCTGCCCATTCATCGGAAGGAAACGGATGTTTGCGCTTTTCCTCCATTTCCGGCAGAAGTTGAGGATCTTTAGCTTGTATTTCCGCTGTAGCGCAAATCCCACCAGGGTCCCATGGCTCGTCCTTCAATATCAGAGATGTCGCTGCAGGGTCAATCAACACGTCCCAATTTTCCAGGGAATCCATACCGATGAGAATCATTTCATTAAGATTATTAATTAGGTACAACTTTAAAAACCTTTTCCGACCGTGGACTCGACATTCTACCTCATAAGTTTCTGACGTGGAGTGGCGACTCCCATCTGCTACGAAGAAATTTAATTGCGGCCCAAAACTCGCAAGACGGCCTCTCTTCCGTAGAATTTCTGCCATTTTCAGGTTCAGAAAAGTATGAGTCGAGCCTGTGTCAATCAATCCAGGGAAAGTTTCTCCATCGATGTTCACTGCCACTCTAATTTTGTCAATATTTTCAGCTTGAACTTTCAGGTTGGCCCCATCGGCAGTTTGAAAATCCTCTTCTTCTTCTAGCCAGGTTTCAGCTTCAAAAAAATTCTGATCATCTTCAAGATCTCCAAAATCATGCCATTCACAATCGTTGAGGCAATCAAAACATCGAGGGTACTCAGGTGTTACCCAACATTGAGAACAGTCCTCTTCTTGCAGATTTTGGTTTGTCAAACTGGTTTGACCTGAATGAAGAGCCCGCGCGTACCAACAACACGCTGCAATCATGATTAAGCACCATAAAACTCCGCAGCCAAAATTCATAAAATTGCAAATCTTCTTAAAAACTGGGCCATCCCGATGAAACGAGGTACCAATTCCTCTCAGCCGATTCAATCCTGGCTTCGAGCCACCTCCAAGACGGTCAGGTCCCATCCTGGACTTGCAATTTTCCACATCGTTAGGTTCAAGAGTACTTAAGTTCGGCTTCTCATGAGCAGGTTCGCGGTCTTCAGCGTCAAAATAAATTTGATGATCTTCTTCTACTTGGTGATTTTCAATCTGCGGGGGTTGGCAGCTCGGTTTAAATTTTCCCGCGAAATTTAAACCTGATTTCCGTTTCCCGAATCATTTCCAGTTCTCTCTTTGGGTTCGCTGCATCCGCAGACTCGCCGAGTTACGCCATCTTTACCGCAGCCATAACAGTACAATCTTCTTGGTTCCTTGCATTGTCTCCAATTGTGGCCTTCAGTCTTGCAATTTGGACAATACCGGGGTTTCTTTCCTTGCTCCGCGGTGTTACCATTAACAGCCATTACTTTCCCTTTGCTTGCAGATTTTCCCGTGGTTGCACCAAACGCGGTCTCTGGCATATAGGAATTGGAGGCTTCCGGTGGAGGTCTAAACTTCAAATTTTCTTCCCGAGTCTCCTCGAATTCAACGGCTAGTTTAAGCAAGGAGTTCTTGTCCGTAATATTCTGGCGTCGGACGTATAGCTTGTACTCCGGCTGCAGATTGTGGAAGAACCACTCATACCGCTCATCTTCGGTCAACTTGCCATGTCGACGCATCAAGGTTCCTAGGGCTTCAAAATATTCGCGCACCTTCTCATTCGGTCCTTGAGTGCGATTCTGGATTTCCGTCATTAAATGGCGATGGAAGTTCCCAGGGAAGAAGTACTCGACAAAATGGTCCAAAAATTCCTTCCAAGTAGACCATTGTGCGAAGTTATTGCGGTACCACAGCGTTGCCGTTCCGGTAAAAAGCTCTGGCAGCAGGTTAAGCATCTTCTGGTCCTCAATGCCATAAGCGCGTTGTAACTCCTTCAGTCTTTCAAGAAAAGAAACAGCCCCTTCTTTGCCGTCAAATTTCAAGTTCCATTTCCTGGCCATGTCGCACAGTTTACCTTGATTCAATTTGCTTTTCTCCCCTGAGCTAAGCTGATGAGGATCCGAAGGTGAGAGAACGGGAGTATTTTCATCAGAAGTACTGTGAGCTTCAAGTACATTGATCGCATCTTCAATCCTTTTCATGCGGGCTTCCAACTCCTCATCGCGTTGTTGGAAACGCTGGTCAATGTTAGCTGAGAGAGAACCGATCGCGTTGAGGACATCGTTTAAATTTGGAAGAACTTGCGGTCCTGCATCATCGGCGGTTATCTGATCTGCTAAGTATTGGAGCAATCGATTTCTTAAGATGTTCACATTGCCCGTGGTATCGAGATTGTAGCCGTCAAGTTCTTCTATTAAAGCATTTCTTCTTAAACCGTTCACGCGTTTCCGTTCAGCATCCATCGTAGTTTGTAAAATTTAAAACACAACCGGCAATCACGAGGAGAGAAAAATGGAAAAAAGTTAATGCGGCTTTCAAAATTCCCGAAAAGACAGTAAAGAAAATTTAAGGAAATAAATCATGTAACGACTTAAACTTCCTCGCACAAATGATACTCCAGCAAAAAAAAAATTTGAAAGCGCAGTGTTCGTAAATAAAATGATTGGTTTCAAAATTTTTTCAAAAAATTTCAAATTCAAAGGTTTCAAAAATTAAGTTTCAAAATTCGTAGAAAATTCAAAATTAAAATTTCTCGTAATGACACATTCGCGTATGCCAGACTCACAAGTTTAGCTAACAAGACATTCAGGGGTACAAATTTAGAAAAGGTTCAAAAGAAGTCCCAGTTCGCGGGCTGCCACTTTGTAACGAGGCAAATCCCGTTTCATCAGAGGCACATACGTCCTCTGGTATAAGATAAGCCAACGTTACTGTAGTTGCCGGAATGAGCTCGCCGGGATCCTGGATTCGGGCGCCAATTTTAAAAATGCGAGAGTTTGAAAGAGGGGAAGAATGATCAAACTCTTGTGTCTCAAATTTACAAAAAGAATGTCCGTTTATTAGCTAAATTTGTGAGGATCCTACTCGACCTACACTCGAAATGTTGATAATAATTTAGCCGAAATGCCACTCACTAACGTGCACCTCAAGGCTTATACGTTAGGAAATACTTTACAATCGACGATAAAATCCTAAAAATGAAATCAAAATAAAACGGAAGCCGAAATGCTACTCACTAACGTGCACCTCTAGGCTTATGCGTTAGGAAATATTTTACAAATGACGATAAAATCCTGGAAATGAAATCAAAATAAAAGGAAAGCCGAAATGCTACTCACTAACGTGCACCTCTAGGCTTATACGTTAGGAAATATTTTACAAATGAAATTAAAATAAAAGGGAAGCCGAAATGCTACTCACTAACGTGCACCTCTAGGCTTTAGATTCCAGGAGTACAGGATACAGGATCGAAGTGAGAGGGGAGGAAGAGTGAAACTGGGCGAGATGCGACTCACTAACGTGCACCTCAGCTCAGGAGAAGAAAAAAGAGGAAAATGAAGTGGACAGTTCGCTCGGCGAGATGCGACTCACTAACGTGCACCTCAGCCGAAAAGATGTAGAATAGAAGAGAGAGGAGAGAGGAGGATCGAGGATGTAGGATCACATTTTGACTCATAAGCCCACCAAATCGCTTCCAAGTTCTTGGAACGCGATCTTCACATTTGTACTGAAAATTTTGATACATGAAATTTAAAGTTTGACCTGATATTTACATAGTTCAGCTTGGGAAAATTTTGCCCAGGCGTTCAAATATTTAAAATTTGGAAAAATGCCCCTTTTCATAGTAAAACGTACAATTTTGGAAAGTTCAAAAACAGGAAATTTGTGTATGTGTGTGTGAGCTACGACAAGAGAGGAGAGGCAATTTGTTTTTTGAATTTTATTTACCGCCATCAGCTGATCGCGCCGGGCGCCGCTCGGTCTCGGCCCGACTCCGCCGCCGCGCTCTGCATGACTCACTCCTTCCTTCGCGTGAAACAAACAGCTGTTCATTTTTTTAAAAAAAACTTAAAACGGAGAATTTGATTCTTCGTTACAGGGGGGGGGGGGGTGTCAAAACGATCGCCAAGACGGTATACTACGTATACGCGCAAAAAAAGAAAACAAGCAGTAATTCCAGCGCACTGCCGCTGGAGAGCGGCTCTGGGCCGCTCATATCCAAGACAAATATAAACTATTAGCCGTGTTCAGCTTGCTGTGCGAGCTGTCACGCCAAGCCGGTGAGTGCCCCTGGACCCCCAGTTCCTCGCTTCGCGATGAACTTGCGACTCGTTCCGCGAGCCGCCCCTCATAGCTATTAACTTTTAAAAGAACGAAGTTACTTTTTTTAACGAAGTATGGTCAATAGTGCTGAGTATGTTATCATTGTCCTCATCCACAATCAGCAGACTTAGCATTTCAAGCCACGGCCGCCATCTCGAATTTTGAAACTTTGAAAATCTGACCGAAAATTCGAGTTTCCCGTTGAAAAATACATCCGCATACCGAATCTCAAGAAAATCGAGTAAATAGGAGCCGACTTGGCATTTCAGGCCATGGCCGCCATCTTTGATTTTGAAAATTTGAAAATCTGACCAAAAATTCGAATTTTCCGTTGAAAAATACCTCCGGATACCGAGTTCCACGAAAATCGAGCGAGCAGGACCCGACTTAGCATTTTAGGCATTATTACACAACAACGCCGCTAATGACGAATCCGTCCATGAAGTAGTACGACTAGGAGGCTACAACCACGGCATTCTTCCAAAAAAGTGCGAAAACTTGTCGTTTTGAAAATTCAGATTTTAACCGTTAAGTATATTTTTTTCAATACGAGATTAAAGCACAGACCAGTTTTTAATTATCGACATTATCACCATGATTCCAAAAATACACTACACAACATATCATTCGCTCACAAGAAAAAACAATGAATTAAAATAAAATCATGTGAAGGTCCACAGCCGAAAATGGCGACGATTCCCATGTACCAACGCTCGCTCTAACCAATGGTAGATGTACCATTGGTAACATCCACTGCAGAGTCGACCGGAATAGCAGCTCTATGTGCTAGCACCAGAGCTGCTGAAAAAATCGGATTACGACCGTTGAGAGTTAAGTAATAATATTTGGTCCGCCCCGACGCGACGCAGCAAGCTTTCTGACTTTACATCTACTGTTAATATTAATAGAAATTCGGCAATCAAGTATTGATCAATGCCACAATCGAAGCCGGGGAGGAATGAGGAAAAATTGAGTAAAAGCCTTATACCTTGGATCCAAAGATATATCCCCATTTCATCGCTGGGCCGGTCGTCAGCTCTCGGAATGAGGAGCCCTGCTACACGAGGGACAGCGTCGTTCTATTGTTTATTCGAGTCACTCAGGTAAAATTCCACACCTAGACGTTTCTAGCGGAAACGACATATAAGAGGCTTTCCGGAAAAATGGAACATAGCAAAAAATAGCGTTTAAGAAAAATTCATTTTAAGTCTCCATCAATAATTTCTGGCCACTGAAAATACCTTTCATCGCAGCTCGGACTCCCGATTTCGAACGAAAGTCACTGTCAGTGACCATAGAGTAATGACCATAATTTCAAATGCATTTCTCTCAAACGCAATTTTTTGCCATGTTCCCTTTTCCCGGAAAGCTCTTCCTATGTCTCACGCTATTAACATTGAACATAAGTTCCATGAGCTTTAAAAGCTCTAAAACATTAAAAGTTTGGGGTTTAATACTTTCTTGCACATCTACAGCTATTGCAGATGACATACATGTAAGGATCATCCTTATCGGTCCGGTAGTTCGTCAGAAATAGTGCTTCAAAGATTTTGCTCGTAGCTGCATATACAGGGTGTTCGAAAAGTCCCCTCCCCCCCCCCCTCTAACTTTTTAACTAATTGAGGTAGAGATTTGAAACTCAAAGGGTGTTCCTAGATCAAAGGGAGCTACTTTTTGACCCCCCCAAAATTTTGGGGGGCCCCAATTTGGGGGGGTTACGGACCCTAACTTTTAATTTTCAAATAGGAAGACCCCCTTTGTGATACCTCGTTCGTAAGAGCATAAAAAAAGAAAATTTTTCGCGCAAACCGGAAGTCATTATCTCAAACCGTTTCAAAATGGCGGCCGGTCAAAGTTCCAAATGGCCGAAAATTGGCACCTCTGCTATTTGCACATGGATTTGCTTGAAACTCGGTATCTGGGGGTATTTTGGCACGAGAAAAACGAATTTAACGTTAGATTTTCAAAAAAACCCTAATTTTTCAAAATGGCGACCGGTTTAAGCTCAAAAAGGCCGAAAATTTGACAAACTCGATTTTTTTGCCAATGGATTCACCTGAAATTCGGTATCTGGGGGTATTTTGACCCGAGAATAACGAATTCAACGTTAGATTTTTAAACAAACCCCAATTTTTCAAAATGGCCGCCGATTAAAGTTCAAAATGGTCAACAATTGGCAACCTCGACTTTTTGCCAATAGATTCGCCTGAAACTTCGTGAAATAACGTCGAATTCGTTTGTCTCCCACCCAGATACCCTCAAACACCGAGTTTGAGGCGAATCTATCGACAAAAAGTCGAGGTTGCCAATTGTTGACCATTTTGAACTTTAATCGGCGGCCATTTTGAAAAATTGGGGTTTGTTTAAAAATCTAACGTTGAATTCGTTATTCTCGGGTCAAAATACCCCCAGATACCGAATTTCAGGTGAATCCATTGGCAAAAAAATCGAGTTTGTCAAATTTTCGGCCTTTTTGAGCTTAAACCGGTCGCCATTTTGAAAAATTACTGTTTTTTTGAAAATCTAACGTTAAATTCGTTTTTCTCGTGCCAAAATACCCCCAGATACCGAGTTTCAAGCAAATCCATGTGCAAATAGCAGAGGTGCCAATTTTCGGCCATTTGGAACTTTGACCGGCCGCCATTTTGAAACGGTTTGAGATAATGACTTCCGGTTTGCGCGAAAAATTTTCTTTTTTTATGCTCTTACGAACGAGGTATCACATAGGGGGTCTTCCTATTTGAAAATTAAAAGTTAGGGTCCGTAACCCCCCCAAAATGGGGCCCCCCAAAATTTTGGGGGGGTCAAAAAGTAGCTCCCTTTGATCTAGGAACACCCTTTGAGTTTCAAATCTCTACCTCAATTAGTTAAAAAGTTAGATGGGGGGGGGGAGGGGACTTTTCGAACACCCTGTATAATAAACAAGGTGACCAAGACCTACCGTACCAGGTGTTTTGGCGCGTATACATAGTATACCGCCTTTGCGATCGTTTTGAACCCTGCTCGATACAATAACCGAGTCCCTTAGTTCCTTATCGAAAAGTGACTACCGCGAACTTCTAAGATTTTCCAAGGCGTGTAAAAAGTTTATTTGTCCGTCAATAATTATGATTTAGAGTTGTTTCTCTTTCAGGGGCTCTCTAGTTTACGTGCAGTGAATACCAAGAGTCTACGTTACTTGGTTTTTTTATAAAAAGCCTAAGAGTACGACGCGCTGATTTAAAATATGCGTATATAAGCGGAAGCAAGCGAACTGATTCGAGGATGACTGACCAGTTCGGCACTTTAAGAATGAGAATTTCACTCACTCCGTTTTGTTCAAAACGTTGCTTTGACAGATCTCCATACCCCTGCTATACTTTTCAAAAGTTGGTGTCCCTGCTTTGATAGCCTGGACCAGCCAAGATACCCGTAAGTGCAATCTGTGATGAGCCTTGAGACTCATTAGACCATGTGCTAACCGTGGCCCATACAGAAATTCACTCCCCTATCGGGCCAAAACAGTGCACAGGCAGGCAGAAACCCAGGTAGTGTCCCGATCGTGGCTCGGTTCGCCGCGTGGCCTCCCAGCTGAAGAACAATAAGGCGACCCTCGCGGCCCTCGCCGCAGTCAGACCTAATTACTTCCACTCGATTACCTACCCATTTCACCGTCAAGCTGGAATCCAGCAAATTTTCGAAAAAATTGTTTCGCGAGTACCTAGCAATTTTTTCCTTCCTTTCCGTTCAAAGACGAATTGAAAGAGGTCTCATTCATAAAAATCGGCCGAATAGAAGAGAAGTTACAGTAATCGAAATCCGAAGAAATCAAAAAACCCTCGACTTCTCGATACAAAAAATAAAACGAAGGGGAAAAAAAGAAATGTATAAATTACAATTAAATATAATTGACCTCAGAATTTGACAAGCAATTCAATTATATACCTAACGGTGAAAAAACTGGGAGAAATTACAAAAAATTCGCCTCTTGCAAGGGGCTTCTTTGTAAGAATTTTGACCTGAAGACAAGGGTCGAATAACAGCAGTACTCCATACAATACACGGTGATCCTGAACGATTTAAACATTTTTTATACGTCCAAATCGAAAAATCTGTATATTTTTGACTACAGTGTCTCTTGAATCGTTTAAGCCAAAAAAAAAAAAAAAAAAAAAAAATTCCGTCGAGATTCTGAAACGCAAAGGCGCTTTAGAAGTACCTATTTTGGAGCTATAATAGCTAAATCACCGGTAGTAAATCCCGTTATATTATTAAAAATAAATTGATTACATAGTTTATTTCTTTAGTTTCTTGAATACGATTATTTTAAGCACACTAACATTTATACCACCAATTTTAGCCATGGGGTGATTTCCTAAGAGCCGATAATATCACGAATTTCTCATAGAACATTTCAACAGTGGCTTGCTTTTTTGGCAGCCGATTCGGCCATCGAACCGGAGTTTAATTGGAAGCTGATAATAACCCAAAGCTCTGAGAAAAATTTTGAGATGAGTATAAGAACGGTTTGTTGTAAGTAACGAGGAGAGGCGGGCAAAGCAGCTAAAATCCGATCCAATTTTTACAGTTTTTCTGTTGAATTAATAATGCCGCGGGCTTCTGACTGTGTCCACACATAGTTTCTGTTCAGCATATCGATACATGAGTATTTACACACGTAGAATCTAATTTTCACGTCGAGGAGTCGACATATTTTGATTTTTTCGATTTTATACGGAAAATTGATGGTTTTTCGGGATTGAAATTATTATTGTTTCATGAAAAATAAGTGCACCGAAAATGACTATAGCATATTGATTTTCACACATTTGCTCTCACGAAATTGGTTGGTAAATTCAACGAGTGGGTGCATCGACCTGGTATATCAAGTTTCTGCAATTTTTTACGGCAAATCAGTAGATTTTCGGGATGTAGATTGCTTATTTTCAATTCATGAATGAATAAAGCGTGGACATCGTTGAACTTCTTTGCATGGAAAAACGTTTAAAATAACAAAATCAAGACATATTTAAAGCAATTGCATTTATATCGAGTCATTTCTTATCAATAATATAACGGGATTTATACTACCGGTGATTTGGGTATTTTAACCCCAAAATACCTTTGAATCGACTTTATCTTCTAGGAGTTCAACAGAATTTTTCCTTTCTTCGCTTAAATTATTCCGTAGCACTTTTCTTCAAGAATCTGATAAGATTTTGCTTGAGGTAGATCAAAAAACTTAAATTCGATCGAATGGCTTTCTACATTCACAATACACGGTCTCGTCAAGGTGCGTCTTTGACCTCGCAGGGTTGGATCGTGAATTCTCTTGTTGTGCTGTTTGCCTATTTTGAAATGTCTGTAAATGAAAACTAAAGGGGTTGATGTGTGCAAGTTAATGACGCGCCTAATCAACACATTGTGTTGGAGTTCACTGCTTGTTTTCATGGTTAATTTGGGTCGCACGAAGTCCAGGATCGCGAGGGAATCGACCCCAAGGAATCCGAATTTCATGGTCTCAGAGCCCCCCTGGCGTCCCTTGGGGGGTAAAAGGGGGGTCCGTACTTCAAAAGTCAGGGTTTATGTCAAAATTTTGAAATTATTTCATCGAAATCAGAACGTACGGAAATATTTAACTTAAATCGACACCAAGAAATCCAAAATCGGCCCATTCGTGTCCAAAATACCGACCCCTAAAGTTGGGGAACAGAGCCCCCTTTCAAAAAAATTCAAGTTCGTCAAATTGACGTGGAGACTCGGGAAAAATGTGTATTCATGGGTAATCGACGCCAAGGAATCCAAATTTGAGGGTCCCGTTGTCCTCAGAGACTTTTCTGATGCGGCACAGGGGTATCCTCCACACCGGTTAAATTTAAAAGTTCAGAGTCCCCTGTGCCCCATCAGAAAAGTCTCTGAGGACAACGGGACCCTCAAATTTGGATTCCTTGGCGTCGATTACCCATGAATACACATTTTTCCCGAGTCTCCACGTCAATTTGACGAACTTGAATTTTTTTGAAAGGGGGCTCTGTCCCCCAACTTTAGGGGTCGGTATTTTGGACACGAATGGGTCGATTTTGGATTTCTTGGTGTCGATTTAAATTAAATATTTCCGTACGTTCTGATTTCGATGAAATAATTTCAAAATTTTGACATAAACCCTGACTTTTGAAGTACGGACCCCCCTTTTACCCCCCAAGGGACGCCAGGGGGGCTCTGAGACCATGAAATTCGGATTCCTTGGGGTCGATTCCCTATTCATCCCCGCGATCCAGGACTTCGTGCGACCCAAATTAACCGAAAAAAAGACCTGGTACGGTAGGTCTGCGCCACCCTGTAGATACTATTCAATATCAGTTTTTCGGGTCTCTTTGATTGATGGAGTAGATTGAAAAACAAAATTATTCAGTATTTTCGAGAGGGATCTGCAAGTAGCCCCTCCCCATGAAGGAGGTGGGCGAGAATTTTGGGGGCCCCAAAAATAGCTGACATTGATCTATCCCAATTTTTGACAAACCCAATTTTTCGTTTTAAAATATTAATCAGGTAAAATTTTAGAGGGGTTGGAAGGGACTTTTGGGACATCCTGTATGATGATCAAGCGTCCAACACCAATGGATTAATGGCTTGCAGAGCGGGCGAAAAATCCCTTGCGTAATGATTTTGCGGGTTTCAGAGGGCGCAGCCTGGGCTAGCCGTGACGGGTGCGCAAAACGCGTCCAGTTTGTTGGGTTGGATTAAGCCCAGCGTTAGTTTTGACAAATGTTGCTAAAATATTGCTTTGCAGGAAGGGGCTCGGTTATATGGAAACTAAAAATAGAATCTCTCACCGTCTCTCCATTCTCTTGTAGCTGGATTGATTATCCCAAATAACTCATCATTCGTCACAGCTTTGGGCTCCAAATCATTGAAATGAGGTTTCATTTTAAGGTTCTGATAAGTTTTGAAAAGGGTCTTCCAAACCTCTGACTTTCCTGTGCCTGCTGATCCAATTATGAAAACTGAATGTCGCACAGCAAACAGTTCAACCAGCTGCACCACCTGGAATAATTTTATTTATTATAAATCAGTTTAAAAATTAAATACCTGCTAAAAATGATGAGTAGGCTATTCAGAATTCGCCGACTCACATGAGTAGAATTTCCTACTTATATGAGTAGAAATCCTACTCATATCACTAGAATATTCTACTCATAGGAGTAGAAAAGTTCAACTCATATGAATTCAATTTTTTCACTTTTTAGAAGTGGTGTTTTTGACCAGGAGACACCAAAATGATAAGTAAATTTGAAAAATAAGAACATTTTGTTCTTATAATTTTTTTGATGCGGTGACTAGTTTCTGAGATATCGGACACGGTAAATTCAACGCTGAACTCATGTGAGTTGAAATCTCTTAGTCATATGAGTTGGAATCTCTAGTCTTATGAGTCGGCAAAAAGTGAATAGAGAAATTCTGCTCATATGAGTTGAATTCTATTCGTATAAGTTAAAATTCTATTCACATGAGTTGAAATTCTATTCACATGAATTGAAATTTTATTCATATGACTTTGATTTTCTACTCATTTGTACTCACCATTTTTAGCAGGGAACTCTCAGTATAGAAGAAATAGCTCATGTGAGCACAATTATTCTTCAAGGAGATATACAATGACGGTATAAGCCTGAAACCACGTATCTCAATGGAGATGTTCGATACCCTAACCTCCGCTCCGATTGAATTTGCTTTAAAAAAAAATAACAAATCGACATCATTTCTTGCAGTTGTCGCAGAATTTTATAATGCATCCTGGGTATATGTAGCTTCCTGTTTATGGGCCCTGTATGCATTTCCCATGAATATAGTTCTTTGATGCTCCACTGTACCTGCATGGTGGGCTGCAGTCATACATGGTCCCGTGCCATTTTTCCTGAAGTTCTATGATGATCCACGAGACACCGTGGGAGGTCCCTCCAGAGCACATATGGGTCGCATGTACACTCCAATAGGAACACATGGGTAACATGTCCGCTCCCATAGGAGCACACGGTTCACATGTCGGCTTCCAGTTGAGCACACGGGCTACCCTGTCCATTCCCCTTGGAACAAATGTGATCACATGTTATTACCCTGGGAGCGTGCGTGATCACATATCGTTCCCCTGGCAGGGCATGTTAACATTGCCAGCCCTGATTATCTGGAAAGAAATCAGGCTCTACACAGGACTCATCTTAAAAGTGGCAAGGTCGCGATGCAAACCCATTCCTACAACACCACGGACAGATTTGATAGAGGACTGCAGGGTTCTCACCTCAAAAGAGGACTGAAATTCCTTAAAGAGCTTCCCCTGTCTCTTAGAAAATCTATGAATGAAAATAATTTTATGTCTGCGCTCCGCAGACACTTAGTAGAGACTTGTATTTACGAAATTGACTTTAAATGAAATTGCTTGTACTATCGACGAATTTAGTTTTGCTCATAGGGCGCTCCAAATCAAATGTAAACTGTGCGACGAGGCGTAGCGCGGCGTGGCGCGTCTTGGAGATATCGGGTGCTGACTGGACCTATCTCATCTCATGCCAACGAGGAAAACGGAGGCACATGAACAATTGACAAATCTGCTACTTTTTCAAGAAAATATCCCTCAAACAAGCATCTATGGGTGCAAACTATAATAGACAGAGCAAAACCACGGTCATTCGAAAATAGAGCTAAAATTTCATAAGCTGCGACTGATTTTTTCTTCTAGGCACCGCGCCGGTAGGTTACGAGTAGAATAAAATAAGTTTTGCTCTTGGAGCCATCGTTTTTTAAAAAAGTGACTTTAGTTATTTTAAAACTTCAGCATGTTTTCTGAAGTCCTCATACTCTTGGAAAGACGATTTTAATAGTGGTCAATCTTCGTTTTCAACAGAAATTTTTTTGTGGCCTCTTTTATCACTGGAAGTTAAATTTTTTGTCCGTACCGTAGACCAACTAAACAGGCTTGTTTTCCTATCAATACGTGCGATAATAATACCGTTTTAAGTTTTTTTGCACTCATAGAGCTACATTCTTGTAGAAGAATAAAACAAAATATCCTTCAAAGTTTTTACTTTCAAAATTTGGGCTCCAAATTGCTCTAAAGTCCGATTTCTAAAATTTTGCGCCATCATTTTTCTCCTAAAAAAGCCAGGAAATGTAATTAAACGCTATAATTTTAATTAATTTCTTTAGAACTAACTTAGAAGATGTGGTAGACAACTTTTTTTAAGAATTTCTACAGGTTTGCTCTTTTTAAAACTACAAATTGTACAATTTTTTACTGGTCTACGGTACAGGACAATAACGTTACGGTACGGACAAACGGGCTACGGTAAGGACGAAGAGGCATTCGTAAATATTACTGTATGCAAAGGCCGAATTATAAAGAACTGAACTTCATTTGGGGAATAAACTAAGTTATAGCATAGCTTATAAGTGCCACTTTTATAAATAATTACAGACAATAAAGGTAAAAAGAGTAAGTAAATCAGTTTTTTAAAAATAATGAACTGCTTTTATTTTAAAATAAACGCATTAAATAATTAGGGACAAATCTTAGAAGCTGAGTTCTTAATACAAGCTTGACAACGTTAGAACGTTTTAGGTGCACTTTTACAAAATAAGAAAGAAAACAAAAAGGTAAAATTATCGAAAATGTGGTCACAAATCACCTTAAATAAATATTTAAAGGACAATAAGAAAAAAATAAGTTAGATATTAACGAATAAATATTAAACGAATAAATTGCTATGAACTTCAGACGAAAAAGAGGACTCAAAGTTCTAAAAGAAAAAAATAAAAAAATAAAAAGATGGCGATCCTTATGCAATCATCGAAAAAAAAGCCTCCTTCTTCTAAGTCGCGTCGTACTAAAAAAAAATACGCCTCTCTTTTTTTTTTAAAGTCCAAATTTTAGTGATAGATAAAATAAAGTAAAGTGGGATGATCTATCAAACAGCGCACCGATTTTTGGATGACTTTCGCATTTTGTCCGTACTTACCGTAGACCCGGCCGCATCGCGCGTCAGCTACGGGCTACGGTACCGGACGGCTACGGGCTGGTACGGACGGCTACGGTGCGGACAAATCGTGTGATTATTGGCAACGGTGCTCGGGCATATTCACGCATGTGGTTGAAATTCTGGATTTGAGTTTAAGATATCAGAGCGTATCAAAAAATACCAAAATTCGAGAGTTTGAAGTGATTTATGCATTAAAAAGGTAGGTATACGGTAAGGAAATCCTAGATGGTCGTTAAACCTAGAAACTCATAAAAACGGTCAAAATTTACTGTTTCATTGCGGTTTTTTTTCCTCTGCTCGACATCAGCGTGTGATAGTCACGATAACGCAAAAAAAAGTAAACAAAGTTCATAAGTGCTGCACTCTAACGGACGAAATGATGCTGAAAAAAGGGGGCTACGGTACAGGACGCGAATTCCGCAGACAGGGCTGCTTGACGCAAAGACGGTCAATATTTTCACTTATTTGGATAAATATAACTGAAAATAATAAGTTAGGTACAAGTTGAGTGTGAATTTACAGCAGAAGTGGAAGTATTTAGATGCAAGATGATGGTTATGAAGCGTTAAAGTTGCGCACTTGAGTCGCAGACAGGCTACGGCACAGGACATTTCAGCTGTTTAGGGCCAAAATTCTGATATTAAATGGCAAAAACTGCCTAAAACGATGTTGGGATCTGATTAAGCGTAAAATTTTGAACAAATTTAAAAAAAGGTCAGATTTTTCCATTTTGAAGGGCTAAAAAGTCGGGAGACATGGTAGAGCACAACTTATTTGATTCTACTCTTACATGGAGTTTTTTGGGACAAAGGCGTATGCCCGCATCCGCCCTTTTTCGGGAGAACGCATTTACTGAAACTGGATTCTTCCTAGTTTTAGGGAATATACATAGTGTACTAAAAAGTCCCCCCCCCTTTTTTTTTTACACAGCGATCCACGTTATCATATAGGAATCATAGGGGAATGTAGTCACAATGTTCCGTTCTTGCAAGTATACTCTCAAGGACTTGTTCTTTTAAATTAATTAAATTTCGTGCGAAGATATTGACTATAGAACCAGCGCTATACACTTTTGAACTTTCAAAAGCGGTTTCTGTGGAACTACTTTTTTGAGCATACACCCTTGTTCCATAGAATTCCTTAACTCAGGATACAATTTTTCACGCAGGAAGTTTAAAAATGACGCAAAACTGGTCCGCTGTTGAATATGGAGGACTACACAAGTATGCACCAAAAAAAAGTTAGTGCTTTAATCGCGGAATCTCGTGGAATATTCAGCCCTGGGTCCACAATGACCTTGGTTTTTCCCTGTCTCCGCCATTTTCCAGGCGAATTGGGATTATTTAAAAATGAATTTCCCTTGGAAAATTTGATTTGCTGGAAATTAATGCATGATTGAGATAAGCCAAAGTAATTCTTGAATGTAGGAGCTAAAGATACTTAGCCAGACATGTATCGCATACCACATGTCTATAAAATATGCCACCCTTTTTCTTATAACGAGGAATTCCGGTCAAAATGACCCCTGGTAAAAATAAGCCATAAAGGCGATAGAGAAATCTTATGGCCGTCTGTTGGATTTTCTATAGCTTTTATAGCTGGCGATAGGATTTTCTTATCGCCCTTATGGCCGGCGATAAAAAGCTCTATCGCCACGAATGGCCGGTGATAGAAGGCTCAATCGCCGGCTATAGCCACGAATGGCCGGCGATGGAACGTTCAACCGCCGGCTATAGCCACGAATGGCCGGCGATAGAACGTTCAATCGCCGGTTATAGCCACGAATGGCCAGCGATAGAACGTTCAATCGCCGGCTATAGCCACGTATGGCTGGCGAGAGAAAGTTCTACAGCCGGCGTTGAAAGTTCTACAGCCAGCGATAGCCACGAATGGCCGCGATAGAACGTTCTGCAGCCGGCGTTAGCCGTGAATAGTCAGCGATAGGACATTCAATAGCTGGCCACTTGTGGATAACGGCAATAACCATCCGCTGCCAAAACAGCCATCTGTAGCCGGCAACAGAATGTTCAGTATCCGGCGATTGGAAATACGCGTGTGCACGAGGGGCAATTAAAAAAGTAATTTTTTTCGAAAATCATCATAAGCGCTAGTGAATCTATCCTGGTTTCTTTTCTAAAAATATTTTTCTTCAATTTTTTCTCAATAATTCTTACTTTTCCAAAATTTGATTTGATTTTGATTTTTTTTTATTTGAATCGGCCATATACACTGTTAAAAATCGTTGATTCCGTCCAACGGAAAATCCGGATTGAGAATGAACAGGGGAGTGAGATTCAGCGCATAGGTGCTGAGATGTGTCGCATGAGTGCGCAAAGCACTCAGCACCGGAGCTTCAGTTGGGCCCTAAGTCACGCGCACCTAGGCTATCTCTCTCTCGCACTAGCGCTCTATACTGTCTCTTCTTCCCTTTAGGCCCACCAATCCAATGATGAAAATGAAAAATTTAAAGTTTAAATAAGTAAAATAATAGAATAGAATAGTGGAAATAATAGAGTAGCAGAAATAATAGAATTACAGAGACAACAGAAGAGAAATCAAATAAAGTAAATTAAATATACGATAAAATGAAGTCAAAGACTAAATTGAAGTAAAAAATTAGTGGGAGCAAGGAGATGAAGTAAAAAAATGAAGTGAAGAAAAAATAAAGTATAAGAGAAGAAACTGAATGAGGTTATAAAGAATAGAATGAATTTAAAAAGTAAACATGATGAAGTATTAAAATAAATTACAGTAAAAAATAAAACAAAATAAGGGAATAAGAAGTAAATAATTTAAGAAAAAAAATGAAGTACTTGAAAAAATAGAATAGAGTGAAGAAAAAAATAGAGTCAGCAAGGAAATAAATCAAGTAAAACGATAAAATAAATTTAAAATATATAGTAAAGTAAAAAGCAAAATAAATACACGGACAAATCCAGGCAGATTGAAAATATCCTAGTTTCCCGTTCAAATCGACGTTAAATATCGGTTTTGCGTCAAATGAAGGCAGCATCTGGTGTAGCTTAATGGTTAGGGTCTTCGGTTTGTGTTAGGCAGGTCCCGGGTTCAATCCCTCTGGTAGGTAAAAATGTCTAATCTTCAAAATCGGGTAAATTACGTCCCAGTAGTTTCATTATTATTATTTTTCATGGTTTCAAAATTTATTTCCACAATTAACCCTTTTCCACCATCCCCTAGCTGCAAACCCCTAAATTTTCTATAGCCGGCGATTGAGAATTCCTACAGCCAGCCATAGGAATTCTCAATCGCCGGCTATAGAAAATTCCTATCGCCAAAAGGCCATGTTTCAATTTACCATAGGATTTTTCCTATGGCCGGGCTATAGGTAATTTGTATGGCTTATTTTTACCAGGGACATCATCCACTCACGAATCCCATATAAAACAGACCCGTTATTTTGAGTGCGGAAGGACAGAAAATCATTTTATTCAGTTAGCTAATTGGGCTACTACATCTTATTTTTCGCTGCTGACCCCGAATCGACCATTTTCTTTTCTAGAACCCATTAATTTTCCTAAAGATCGAGATTGCAAAAAAAAAAAACTCCTTATTCATTTGCCGAAAATACGCATTTGCATACAACTTCGAATTTCCAAAATATTGGTGAGTGGTATAAAAAAAGCAAAACAAAATAACAAGGTCATGCTCTGATTTAGCAGCAAACAGTCAGTGGAAGTTCCTCCATTAAGGACCTAAGGAACAAAATTATGCGTTCCACATGGGGGTTCACAAGCACATTATTCCATGTGACCGGAAAACATTGTTATTTGACAAAGCGAGAAACATTCGTTATATATGCAATACATGTATTATTTTGTATTTTTGGTTACCAGATCCGAAAATGACCTTATTCATCTCTATCGGACATCAGTTCCCTCGTAAAATTAAACGTTCCTTGCATGGACGGACTGGCTCACACCTAAGAGCGTAGACCCTTGGCCAGTTAAGGGGGTTTAGTATGATATTTCCCTGAAAATTTACCCCCTCCGCGGAGGGGGGCCCAGAAAAGTTTGGCAAATCATCACAATTTTAGGCTATTTTCAGGATCAAAATTGATTGATGGCACAGAGAAAATTGTTTAAAATTTAACGTGTTAAAGTAACGGATAGACTTGCGAAATGAAAAAAAAAAGAGAAAACAAATCACAGCTTCTAGCAGCATCCAAGCACCGTTATTTCTAGAGAAACCGAGGCAGAGCTGGCGAATTAAATACTGCTTTTAATGTCTTAAAGTCTGAAAATTATGAACCTAGGAAACATGTCAGGTGGAAAGATCTTTTTATAGCCTCCTCGATCGGAAAAGGAAACATGCAATCTAGTGAGTATAATGTAAAATTTTGAAGGAGAAAGAGGGGGAAAAATAGCGTTGAGTCTGGCTAAGAACAATGTGTTCAGTAAAGCAAGTATAAAAAAGAGATAGGAACTAATCGATTGAATGTATCAGAGGTATATAGCAGGAATTCCCATTCAGCAATTATTTTGTTGGAAATGAGAATATTTTCAGACGTGACCGAACAATTGGAGCCTAATTTTGTGAGACTGCGTAACCAAATTTTATTGAAATTCACGGACTGAATGGCCATTTATGGATCCAATGTTGAATCCTGACTTTTTGCGAGGAAGGTATAGTCATTTTAATGATATTTTCATAAATCCTTGAATGCTGAAGCCGGGTCAAATCGACCCGAGGCTTCCTAACAAAACCTGCCCGCAGATTGTATGGGGCCAGTTCACGCGAGCTTTAGATGTTGGTCTGCAAATCATTCCAAAAAAGAATCGGACATGGACCTGAAAAAAAATCGAGTATCATCTCAGCCGAAGACAGGAAAGACCTATTCGGGCCTCTTTTTTAACTTTTCTCCCGTACCTGAGCAACACTTCACTGGCAGCATGTAGCTAAACATTGCGAGTTCACGCCTCAGGCCATTATGAATTCACGCCTCGGGCCATTGCGCCTTCAATTTTGCAGATGCTATACGGACATCAATCAAGCACGAATATTCGTATCTCTACGCCGCGCCGTCGTCAACGCACATCCTTTCCCTTGCACTATTTCCATAGTAAGTTATGGTTTGGTTTGTCTCACTTGTAGTGGTGCTTCAAGAGCTACGTGAGCAACACAGCCGAGGTTAGGAAAAACGTAGTCCAACCTAATTTAACTTTTTTCCCGGATCTGACTAACAGCATAGAGCAGAACATTGCGAATTCACGCCTGACGACTCACGCCATAGCGCCTTAAATTTTTCATGTGCAATATGGACATCCATCTAGCACGGATAGTTGTATCGCGTTTAGATGTCTCTTATTTTTGAAATTTGACACGATTTAAGCTTTGGTTATAATTTTTTTTATCCTGTTATTTTGCTATCCGTCACCGGGGCGCATACTCGACGCGCCGTGGGAGCGTATCTGCCAGTGGCAGATCGGCCTTAGGGCCTAGTTCCTTGAAACAGCCCGTTTTTAAGGAAAACCTTGGTTTTCCTAAAAAATGTCGGAGAGAAACTATGGGCACAATTGAACTCGGCGCTATCAATGGCATTGGGATAAACCATAAAATTCATGGCGTTTGTTCAGAAGAAGAAAAATAAGAGAATTCATTTGCACTCCTACGTTATGCACGACAGACAGCTTTGAGTCTATCTGCGTTTCATTTTTTACGATTCGGAAACCGTCTACTTATTCTGTCAGTAACTATAATATATTTTGGAGATTGATTTTTAACGCCTAATTTTGAATTTATTGTAATCCTTGAATTTGTGCCTCATTTCCGATCTATGAGGAGTAAAAACTTCGTCATGGGATCGCAGAGGTGTGAACTATTTGAACGGGGAGCCTGCATGTCATTTTTTTAATACCATTTTATCTGTTATAAGTTGTTAATATTTGTTCTAGTTGTTAAACTCGTAAAAGGACTTCACTCGAAAATAAATTCCTCAGCTTTTCTCAAGGACACCAAAGAAAATAGAGGGAGAAAAGAAACAGTCCCAAGCAAGTTTTGAAAAATGCGATTGTTCTTAAACTTTGCGTGCCCGAACAAGAATCTAAGCTTTATCCTACCTTTCTAGAATCTTTCATGATTCATTATTTGGATTGAGGAAAAGGATTCGTCACTTAGTTAGCGACTTTACAGCCTTTCCGATAATTTTCAATTAAAAAAAATTCGACGTAATTTTTGTATTTAAGGAAGTATCCATGAAAAGCGCAAACGACAATGTTAACTCGTTTACCTGCACTGGAAAAAAAGTCTCTTGGATTCGGAGTCCAGACTCTTAAAAAATGCTCTCGAATCAATCGGATTTTCGCTTGAACAAAAAGTAAATCCGCTTGAATTAAGAGGCTGGGGCTCGACTCATAGTGCTTAAAATAATCGTATTCAAAAAACTGAGGCATTAAACTATTAAGGTCAATTTCTTTTTAATAATATAACGGGATTTACTACCCGTGGTTTAGCTATTACAGGCCCAGAATACTTTTAAAGCGCCTTTACTTTCCAGAATCTTGACAGAATTTTTTTTTTGGCTTATACGACTCAAGAGACACTGTAGTTAAAAAAAATAAAGAATTTTCGATTTTGACCTAAAAAAAATGTTCGTTCAGGTACACCGTGTATTTTATGGAGTGCTGCTGCTATTCAACCCTTGTTTTCAGGTCAAAATTCTTACAAAGAAGCCCCTTGCAAGAGGCGAATTTTTTGTAATTTCTCTCAATTTTTTCTCCGTTATATAAATGAATTGCTTGTCAAATTCTGAGGTCAATTATATTTAATTGTAATTTATACATTTCTTTTTTTTTCCCTTCATTATATTTTTTCTTTAGAGAAATCGAGGTTTTGTTGATTTCTTCGGATTTCGAATAATGTAACTTCTCCTCTATTCGGCCGATTTTTATGAATGAGGCCTCGTTTTACTCGTGTTTTAACGGAGAGTAAAGAAAAAATTGCTAAATACACGCGAAACAATTTTTTTTTAAATTTTCCCATGATTCCAGCATGACGGTGAAATGGGTAATCGAGTGAAAGTAATTAGGTCTGACTTCGGCGAGGGTCGCCTTTTGTTCTTCAGCTGGGAAGCGACGCGGCGAACTGAGCCACGATCGGGACACTGCCAAGGTTTCTGCCTGCCTGTGCACTGTTTTGGCCTGATAGGGGAGTGAATTTCTGTATGGGCCACGGTTAGCTTATGAATCTAATGAGTCTTGAGGCTCATCACAGATTGCACTTACGGCTGTCCTGCCTGGCCCTGGCTATCAGAGCAGTGGTACTAAATTTTGAAAAGCATAACAGGGGTGTACATATCTGTCTATGCAACGTTTTAAACAAAACGGAAGAGTGACATTCTCATTCGAAGAGTGCCGACTTGCTCAGCAATCCTCAAATCAGTTCGTTTGCTTCTACTTATATATGCATATTTTAAAGTAGCGCTGAGCTTTCTTATGTTTTTTTTAAAAAAACCAAGTAACGTAGACTCTTGGTTTTCATTACATATAAACTAGAAAGCCCCAGAATGAGGAAAAACTTTAAATCATAATTATCGACAGATTAGTAAACTTTTTACACGCTTTGGAAAATCTCAGAAGTTCGCGGTAGTCACTTTCCGGTAAGGAACTAAGGGACTCGGTTATTGTATCGAGTGGGGGGTCGAAACGATCGCAAAGGCGGTATACTGCATATACGCGCAGAAATCTGGCAAAGTAGTGCGAATTCGACAAGCCGAATGGGCTTCTCCGTTAGTGGCAGTCGAAAAGAAGGACAGCGACGGTGTGCGAGTGTGTACCGATTTTAAGAGGACCCTAAATCTTTAGTTACGGGTTGATCAATATCCTTTACCGCGTCCCTATGATTTATTCGCTAACTTGGCTGGAGGAGTTATATCCACTAGTCTTGATTTAAAAGATGCTTACACGCAATTGAAGTTGCATCTGGACTCTCAAGATTTGTGCGTGTTAAATACCCATCGTGGGTTATGCAAGCCAAGTAGGCTCATGTATGGAGTAGCCAGCGGCGCTCCAATATTCCAGTGCGTTATGGATCAAATTTTATTCGGCATTCCGGGCACATAGTGTTTCATCGATAATATCTTTATTTAAGGGAAAAACTCAGCGGATTGCGTGCACCGCACCCTTTTAGTTCTTGGACGTTTAGACAGACACAACGTGCGACTAAGTTTGCCAAAATTTCATTGGTGTGTCACGCAAATCGAACATCTAGGTTTCATAATTTCTAAGGAAGGGCGATCCCCTGCTCCGTCTCTAACATCAGCAGTCGTTAACTGCAGAGTCCCGACAAATGGTAAAGAGGTGCGATCCTTTCTCAGTATGATAGGTTTCTATTCAGATTTCTTACCGCAATTCAGCACAAAGGCGCGTCCATTAAGAGATCCATGTTGCAAAAATACGGTTTTTGAGTGGTCATCAGAATGTGAAGCGGCGTTTCAGGAATGCAAAGAACCGCTAGTTTCAAATTCTCTATTGATTCATTATGATCCAACTTTACCGTTAGTGGTGTATTCTGATGCAAGTTCGGTTGGTGTGGGCGCAACTTTGAGCCACACAGTGAAGATGGAAAACGGTAAGCCAATTGATCGGCCAGTGGCTTACGCTTCCTCTACGCTAACTCAAGCACAACAAAATTACGCTCAGCATGATCGAGAAGGTCTTTCAGTGGTGTACGCAGTCACCAAGTTTCATCGGTTTATCTGGGGACGTTCGTTTAAACTCTACACTGATAATTCAGCTATACAGCGCACCTTTAACCCTGGTAAAGGACTACCTACACGCACGGGACAAAGACTACAGCACTGGGCTGTACTACTTCGGGCGTAAAACTTCGAAATCGTTCATCGTAAAAGTGCATTCATGGCAACGGCTAATGCTCTCTCTCGACTTCCAGCTCCAAACCAAAGAGAAGAAGTATTTCATGTAGAACTTTCTCCTAATTTACCTATTAATTCCTCAATTATTGCCTTAGCAACGCAAGATGATGTTGTATTGTCTAAAGTATCCCATTATACTCATGTTGGCTGGCCAGTGAAAGACAATTTTCGTAATAATCCTGTTATTCAGAAATATTTCAAGGTCAGAGATGCCATAGCCATAGTAGATAAATGTCTCTTATTTGCAACAAGGGTTATTATTCCAACTAAACTGCAGGGGCAGGTAGTGAGAGTATTTCATGAAGGGCATCCTGGTATTGTTAGGTCCAAATTGTCGGCCAGATCGGTAGTCTGGTGGCCAACTGTAAATACGGACATTGAAACTCTTTGTAATAATTGCTCTGCCTGTGCTCAGGTTAATTTCCATTCAACAAAAGTTCATACACCCTGGCCATCAGCCAAATTCCCGATGGAGAGAGTACACATTGACTTCTATGAACAAAGAAATTTAAAATTTTTATCTTATGTGATGCTTATTCTAAATGGATGCAAATAGTTCAAATGGTAAATTATAGAGCAAATGGTGTTGAAAAAGAAATTCCTAATGTGGCTTCCATTTTAGGGCTTCCGAAAATTTTAGTTAGTGATAATGGACCCCCTTTCGACTCTGCAGAGTATACCCAATTTTGTACAAAATTTAATATAAGAATTCTTCATTCCCCGCCATATTCTCCTCAGTCGAATGGACTAGCGGAAGGAGGAGTTCAAATTGCAAAGAATGGCTTAGAGAAATTGTTATTAAGTCATGATTCATCTGCAGATTTTTCAACATCGATAAATATTTTTCTCTTCAATTACCGTAATACCCCAACTACAGTCACATTTCAGTCTCCCAACGAGATTATTCTAAACTTTCGCCCTAGAACCTTGTTGACACAGCTTCTACCGTCTTCGGTTTCCCAACTCTAACTCACATGTACAGCGAAAACGAAGAAATTTTTGTTAAATTCCATAAAAAGGTCCCTGCTGTTAAAGGCATAATTGCCAAAATTGCGATAGGCATTAAAAAAACATAATACGACTTATTTATAATACTTGTTACGTGAACACAAAAACATTTTGTTCTTTCCTCCCTCATATCTTTGTACTCAATCTCAAAAAAACATAATACGACTTAATTATAATATTTGTAATGTGAACTCAAAAAACATTTTGTTCCTTCTTCCCTCATATCTTTGTACTCAATCTCAAAAAAACATAATACGACTTATTTATAATATTTGTGATGTGAACACAAAAATATTTTGTTCTTTCCTCCCTCATATCTTTGTACTCAAGCTCAAAATATTTTTTCTGAGTGAAGGGTGCATGTCATGTCCAGCATTCACCAATTCCTGATAGGAGTATTGGTGTTCGTAGACCACCGAGTCGGGGGGTTGTTCTCATCATGGCCGCCAAGAAGGAGGCACGCGTAGATTTATGATCTAGCTTTGATTCAGTGTAATATATGAGTATTGTCGAGTTATTCTTGGGGTTCAATACAGTCTTTCATTCATACCTAAACCCTACGTGTTCAGTCCTTCATTCCTTCCTGTTATTGCACCGATTCCATTCATCACACTTATCATGTAGAATATACTTATTTCCTAATAAATTCTTAATAGTTGTTACCTATTTTACGATCTGAGTTTGGTAAATTTTCCGCTATCGCTTTTTAACTTTGAAATCTAATATTGTTTTGATGAATAACTTCCTGGTATTCCTCGCCAAAATGGGATCTACCGGACAGGTTCGGTAATGTACGCTGACTTTATTCCCCGTGTTTATGTAACATAAAACAACAACACATACTTCGTAACATTACATTAATTTCATCAAGGAATCGTCACTTCAACATTATTATTATCGTTATACCTCTGTGATCAGTTAGTGATTTGTTAATATTGAAGTAATCGTTCAGTAAAGTTTAAAATACTTAATCTAAAAACCTCGTGCTTTTTGGGCCGTAATCGACACTTAAACGTTTAGTAACCTTTATTTAGTCATTAAGTAATCATTACGTAGACATTATTATTTTCCTTAGAGCTTTTTGATTAGTTAAAGATTACTTAATCTTTACCATCTCATTAAGTTAGAATTAACTTAAGGATTAATTTTCCCTTTGACTCGTTATTTTGACATTCGTTTAGATTTTAAATTTACACTCGTGCAGGTATTGGTCTAATGTTTTGAAGGCCGTTAAATTCGCAGAAATAATCTGCTAAAGCATCAGCGAGAGTGTCGAAATAGCAGCTCCTCATTTAACAGCGAGTTGACAGTAAAATGCTGACCGTTGTACGGAACATCCCATCCCAGCCAGTCCCGCTCGATCGGCGCAGCGCGCATGCGCAGTTGTATACAGTTGTCGATCGCCCCGCTGCGAGCGGTGACGCAGAAAACCTCTCTTACCCTACCCGCCACTGTCCACCCTCCTTCTCAAGGGTTGCGCGCCGACCTGACGAAGGGCCCGGTCAGGGAAATTCTCAGAACTCCAACCGCCCGGGCCTGGCGTTCGGCTGTTTCTTCCTTCGACATTGTTCGCGCATTCCAGTCTGTTCGCTGAGGCAGCCATGTCATTGTTTAAAGGGATTGCGTTTGCTCAACAGTCAGTGGTTTTACGTCAGAGAAGTCTTGCGGTTGCGTTTCGAAATCGTGCTCAAATTTTGCTTGCGAGTGAATTTTGGCGGAGAAAGTGATTAGTTTTTGCTCAGTGTATATCCACAGCTCTAGCGGCGGGGAGCCAAAAGTCGAGTTCTGGCCGGATGGGTCGGGAAGAGCATACGAAGGTATGCTCTTCCCGACCCATCACACAGGCTCACCACAGGCCATCACCACAGGCTTGGCATCGCCGCGATGACGCGGCGATGCCAAGCCTGTGTGCTCCGCAGCGGTGTTAAGCGGTTTCAATGTTTGAATTCCCGGGAGCTTGAACTTAAAAAGGGGGAAAAATTTCCCTGTCACACTCCCCCCCCCCCTCATATTATTCACGTATGAGTACTTCATTCATACCGCTTTTTCACTTTGAACCTTTACTTAGGAGTATTTTTCGATATCTGCCACCTTTCTCGAGACATTTCTTAAAAAAAACCCAATTTTCAAGATTGTGGCCAAAAGGGGGGAGGGAGAGTGCAGGGGACTCGCAATGGTTTCTGAATCAGGAGGGCGTAACGGTTATTTTGAGACAAAAATCACGTTGGTAGCTGGTAACCGCGTATCATCGTGCATTTTAGGGGCAAGCGACTGCACTACTCGGCTGAGCGTTCAAAATCTTGATCTACTTGAGTCTAATCGCACAATGGTGGTTACTGTGAGCGTCTCTAAGATATGAAAATTTGGCAACCTCATCCTGGGTGCTACGGCTCAGCTGTTGCACTTTGCACTTCACCTTTTGCACAACACAGGGTGGGAAGAAGCACTGTTTGGTTGAGAAGCCTGCCATAATCGTTGTAGTGCGCAATTTGATTCAAGTACATTTTTGTTTTTCTTGTGAGCGGGAAATTCAAACTTTTCGTATCAAATGCCATTATTAGGTACGTAGCTCAAGTTGGATCTAAATTATGTTATGTTTGTTATGTAAACCGTGCTTTATGTGAAATTTTAAAGAAAAAGCATGAATGAATTCTTTCATTCGTACCTTTTCCAGTTGTTCATTCAATTTGTTTGAATAACAATGAGCACCCTTCTCTACCTTGAAAAATTCACAAAGAATTTTCATAAGGGATATCAAATTTATACACGGATCACCATGCTGATACATCAAATCAAAAGTTTAGTTGATATATTTCAGTTTTTTACCTTTAATATAAAATTTTCTTCTGGCTGGAGCTTGATATTAAGAGCAGCGATGCGTATTTGTTTCTCAAAGTCGATATCTTTCTTCCGAGGAATTTCAAGTGAAGGGAAGAGGTCACTAATCAGGCCCATAAAAATGGACATATCATCGGTTACAATTTTTGGAATATTGAAATCTCTTAGGGCCCTCATTAGAACTTGTTCCTCT
Source organism: Bemisia tabaci (assembly GCF_918797505.1). NCBI lineage: Eukaryota > Metazoa > Arthropoda > Insecta > Hemiptera > Aleyrodidae > Bemisia > Bemisia tabaci. Next base: position 40,238,921 of record NC_092794.1, on the reverse strand, counting down.
GGGCGCATTCTATCTCCACGCTGCACAAGAGTGAGGAAAATTAATATTCAGTATTTTTTTTCTTCTCTTTTTTAAAGTAGAGGGTAGTGAAAATTTTTAAGTAGGCATGCCGTAAGTTGAAACTACTTTAATAATTTATTGACTCATAAACTTTACAAATAGGTCATTTTGTGACCTAAGCAATTAATATTCTGTAGACTGCAGTCGATTGATATTAGCATTATGCACGCAGATATTGAATAAAAGGATTATCCGGAATCTATTAAAAGAAAAATATGAAATAAGACAAATAAACTAATGGAAAAAAGGAACAAAAAAATCTAGCAAAAAGAAGTCAAACATGAGACAATCCGAACTCCTACATTCACGTGGATCAAGAATTCAATTTTATAAGGACAGATCTGTTCAGATCTGAACATTTCTACAATTCAACTGAAAGAAAAATTCAGAACTTCTTCACAAAAAAATCATTCACATGAGAGTATTGGTGAAATAGATGTGATGAAAGATTATGAGCAATAAATTCTTCATAAAAGAAAAGAAACTCGATATTACATCGGTATGCAATGATTACCTACAGGACTAATTCATCACCTAATAGTGATTATCGAGGTAAAAAGAGGAGAGCGGAAGAAATATTAAGTAAATTTATTTCTTCAATAGCAATACGGATGTAATTAATTGTATGAAATGTTTCTATTACATACATAGCCAAAAGACCGCAGAACAACCCCTGAACGGGTCTATTTGTACCAAGAGATACAGTAAAAAATCTAAAATTTGTGAGTGAAATCGCACAAAATTCTCGTTCGGCACTTCAAAAAATCTAAAATCCATTCCTCAGCGCGCAATCTGTGTAGTTTGTAACCCTTTTTTTAAAAGTTTCTCACGTCTGCTGGCCGTACCTCAGTCACTATGCCGACCAGGTCTGCAAGGGCAGAGAAGTGAATTACGAAAAACTAACTTGAGTTTTTTTATTAAGTGGATTCAATCGTTTTCAATCGTTTGTTTCCTTTTTCCTTCTTCATTTTGCAAAAAGAAAAGCTTTAAATCAATGGGAATCTTATTTGCGATTGGTAGAGAAATAGTGACTTTAGCAAAAAGTGCGTAGTCAAGTTGTGCAGAAAAATACGTATTAAATTACAGTGTTGTGTGATAGGTATGGTACAAAATGGCAACGCTGTGAAAATTATTGTATCTTACCCCTTCATATTCTGGGTTATGCAATAGTGTGTATAGCCCCTTCAATCTGCGGGTTATGCAATGGTGTATGTTGCCCCTTCAACTTGGAGGTTATTCGACAGCGTTGCCGTACGGTGCACATTAATAAATGATTAAATTAGCGATGAAATATGGCAACATCGAGTTTTGAAGTGTTGCCACATGGTTCAAGAAATTAAATAATTTTTCCGTACATAGTTGTCAGATTGTGCAAAAATTCGGATTGTCGGACTTGTAAAGTTTCGGCATCGGCAATAATAGACCATCTTCTTCGTGATAGGTCTGGTATCGGATACTGGAGAGTAGGGTCCAATTAATTTCAATTTTTATTGTCACGAACGAGCAATAACATGACGAATAACGTACTTCCTGAGGCAGGGGTATATCAGATCTGCTTTTATCAGATCATCCTCACAACGCTGGAGCTGAGGACGGCCGTGGATCAGCCCAGCGTCTAACAATACGACGGCCAAGCCCGAGCAGATCCCCTTCACCTCCTGCCTCCGGTGTTTTACCGGCAAGTCAGCCGGCAACCACCAAGGCAGGAATTCCAAGGCAGCGCATGACTTGGACCAGAGAAATAAACATCGATGTCATGCGTTGCATCTATAAAGCAACACGACTAGACACCAACGCATCAGGGTAGAGATTCCACCTACGCCAATTGTTATATATCGCAGAAAGGTGGCGCGAGAGGAGGAAGATCAGACTCTCTATGGTACAATTGTCGAACAAATGGATGAAAATAATTCCTAAAAATACCTAGGATTCCAACAGAATCGCAGACTAAACCATAATGACATTAAGCATACGGTTTAACAGCATTGTGAGCAGCGTCTCAGGGTCTTGTTACGCTCTAGACTGAACTCAAGAAATCTGTTTAAGGCTATTAATACTTTTGCTGTGCTAGTCTTGACATACTCTTTCAAAATTATCAAATGGACCACCACTGATCTGGAGAATATCAACATTAAAACCAGAGTGTTGTTGACTAAGAGCCGGAAGTTACACCCGATATCATGCAAAGAGAGAGTGACTCTCGGTCGGGAAGTAGGCGAAAGAGGTCTACTGGATATCCACGAGCTGTGTAATCGTCAGGTTTATGATCTCAGGACGTATTTTACAAACATAGAACACCCTATACATCAGGCAATCGTTTGCACGGATAGGAACTATACACCTGGATCCCGGATGGCGAGTATAAAGCCTTCCGTTTCCGGACACAACTGCCCTCTCTGAAGACATTTATAAGGCAGGCTCTTGGAGATATGATCTTGGTGGACTTGACTATAGTGTCTTCCGTGCAACTCTTTAGATGCCCAGATGGTCTCCTTCTGCTCATCCGTGTGAAACGGTGGATACAAAGCTCTCTGCGAGGCCAAATTCAAAGGTGTATGGTTCCTATCCGTGCTAACGATTGCCTGATGTAAGGGGCGTTCTCTGTTTGCAAAATACGTCCTGAGATCATGAACCTGACGATTACACAACTCGTGGATATCTAGTAGACCTCTTCCGCCTACTTCCCGACCGAGAGTCAATCTCTCTTTGCATGATTTCTGGTGCAACTTCAGGCTCTTACTCAACAACACTCTGGTTTTTGTGTTGATATTCTCCAGATCAGTGGTGGTCCATTTGATAATTCCGAAAGAGTATGTCAAGACTGGCAGAGCAAAAGTTAATTATTCACCGAAAAAAATAGTATGCTATGGTAGCACAGGCCTATGTTTTATTGTCATGGGAACGGAGTTCCCCATGATATTAGAATCGTTCCGTTGCTTTCGCTATGAGATTCCCTATACCTCTGCGACCTTGAGCGTTTCGCCCAGTCTCCGATTTTTGGTTGATTTTCCGATGTATCAAAAACCGTTGTATTTTTTAGCCAATCATGTCTCTACGTCAAGTTGTGTTGATTGCTAAAATTCGCTTTCAGCGAGTTTTTTTCCACCTTGAGATGTCGTGTCTGACTGGTAAATCTGCGCAGAACCACGAAGTTCCGTTTTTAGGCAAATTCTTTTTTTTGGGAGGTTTTCATTGGCTATTTTTCGCCATCAGATTTCTGTTCGTTGGTGCAAAAGATCGCCTACCTCGTTGCTCTTGAGAAGCCGCCATTATCCCACCTCAAATTTTAAACATAGATATAAAGAAATAATAACCATCGTACAAGGTGGGAAATTGCTCTGGAGGACCCGTTACGGATATATGAGCCAAAATCAGAACTCGATTGATGGATTTAATCCATGAATACAGAAATATTGCCTCAGCTTATTGCCGCGATCGCAAATGCATACTGAGATGAACCTTGTGACATATGACAGCATAGGTAAACAATGTCTCACAGAGTAATGCGGTTAATCCGTTGTCTCTTATGACGCCAGTGGCCGAACTGCCGAAATCTCAAGGTCGTCTTTTGTGAAGCCCCGCTCAGCGTCCGAGATCACTTAACTGTTTTCTTTTCTCCCGTTACTCCCGAACGGCGAGATGGCTCAGTCAGCAGAGATACCATTTTGACTATGGGAAAATGTCACTTTTCGTCCGAGGGGGGGTTCGAATCTCGCAGGGGACAGTTAATTTTTACTGGTTGTATTGAATGTTTTAGACCAATCATTAAACAATAATTAATACTTGGCAACTTAGGAAGCACATAGGTCCCTTATGATGCGTATTCGGGCATATGTGTAGAGTAAAAATATCATACGTAGGGTGTCCCAAAAGTACCGGGACTGGTTCTGTAACTTCAAAAGTAAGATAGATACAGACATGATTTTAGTCTCATTTTGAAGATCAACTCAATACCTATCGATTAAAACCAAGATCAGCTCAATCAAATAAAAATTGACCGAGTTATGACATTTTGAAATTAGTGAGGAAAGTTTACCCCTACGGTTTTTAGGAAGATTTTTCGCCCACCAGGATTCAAAAAGTTAATATTCGTATCCACTTCCCTCCGAATCTTCCATAACTTCCTTTTGCTTTTCAAAGTACCGTCCATCAAACCGGATGCACTTTTTCATGCGCTCTTGCCACTTATCCAACATTGTTTTCCTGAATTCTTCCTCTGGGATGGAGTTGAAGAAGTTTGGAATTGCATTCTGGATTTCGGTCTTCGATACGAATCTTCGTCCGCGAAGCTCCTTTTTAAGCGTAGGAAACATCCAAAAATCACATGGAGCCAAGTCAGGGCTATAAGGGGGATGAGGGATTGTTTCAACTCCATTTTTACTCATAAATTCACGTGTTAAGCTCGATGTGTGAGGCCGCGCATTGTCTTGATGGAGTATCCACGAAGCTTTCAAGTCCGACCGTTTTCGGGAAATGTGCATTCTCAACTCCTTTAGTACTTTGCAATAATACGCACTGTCAACTGTTGTGTTTGATGGTACAAAATGTTGATAAATGACACCTCGAAAATAAAAAAACACAATAAGCATCACTTTATCGGCTGACTTTTCGATTTACGGCGATGAAGAATCTTCCTTAAAAACCGTAGGCGTAAACTTTCCTCGCTGATTTCAAATTGCCATAACTCCGTCAATTTTTATTCGATTGAGCTGATCTTGGTTTTAATCGATGGGTATTGAGTTGATCTTTAAAATGAAATCAAGATCACGTCTGTATCTATCTTACTTTCGAAGTTACAGAACAAGTCCCGGTGCTTTTGGGACACCTTATGTATACTTTACGCCGAAAAAGCGAACCTGAAACTTAAATGCGTTAACTTCCGAAAACCATATATAATTCAACGAAAATAAATAATTGGTACATAACAGCTTTCTTGTATGCAAAGAAAATAATTAAAAATGTTAAAAAAGAGATGTCAACACAAAATTACATAGCCCCTTCAATTCAGAAGATACTACAAACGAACTGTACCTTAACATTTTCATATCCCAGAAGCTAACGTTCCCATGACGAATATTGCCATCGCTAGCGATTGCAAAATCCAACTTGTTTTTATTTTATTTTATTTTATTTTTATTTTTACATAACATACATAAAGCCACCATATGGGGCTATTGTACTAGTCAACATGGTATTTAGTCACAAAAAAGACGTTAAAACAAATTTATCTTATAATAAATTTATAACCTGCAATAACAGCAAGTTGGAAAACAGAGAGAGTGAATACCGTGAGTTATCAATACTAGAACATTAAGTTAGGAAGTTAAGCAGTGGTGAAAAACTCAGAGAGATCTTGAAAGGATTCAGCCAAAAGAATCGATTTCAAATGTGAAAAAAATTTGCTGATCTCTGAATTCTTAAAGTGAAGTCTAATATTTAGAGGGAGAGCATTGAACAGCTGAATAGAAGCAAACTTAACACTGTTTTCAGAAATTTTGTACTTGGTGGGATTGTTGGGGATGAAGAAGTGTCTGCTGTTGTAGTTGTGTGTGGGAAATAGATCAGCCGGCTTTATTATTTCTCCTTCTACTGCATATTTAATACATTAATGTTAATTTGACATTCTCAGTATGCTGAAAATGTGTCTGGTTGGGAGAGATGCTGGCATTACATCCTGTCAGTATGCTGACAAAGCATTTGCCGCTTGCCAACATTGCACACGAGCCATGCTTTCAAAGCAACCCGCGATGGTCGGTTTACATCCTTCAGATTGCTGATTGTGCATTCGGCATGCTGTTTTAGCATTTTGGTATCTGTCAACATTGCAGGCACCACGTTGTCGTGATTACATGCACACGAGTTGCTCGGATGACAGTTTAATATTTTGCAACGGCGACAACTCCACTTTTTGCTCTGATAGCATGCTACACGGAAAAAAAACCTCGTGCATGGGACCCGCAGTTGAGGTCTTATAGATCTCTGAAGTTTTCTGATCACGCACCCGAAAACTTGAGGTCGAGCTGCCGAAGTTCGAGTCAGACATTGAGGCACTTCGGTATGTACCGGAGTACTTCAGGTGTGTGACCTAAACCCTTCGGTATATATCGAAGTACTTCAGATGTCTGACCCAAACTTCGGCAGCTGGACCTCAAGTTTTTAGAAACGTGATCCGAAAACTTCAGAGATCCATATGACCTCAACTTCGGGTCCCACGCACGAAGTTTTTTCTCCGTGTAATATGTTGCTGTAACAGTCGGTTGAAGCCCTGGCAAGTAGCATTGACATTTGAAAAAGGAATTTTTAAAGAAAACTCTGAAAAAAATTGTTAAAATTTTCATTTTAGGAGACCTTGTTCGCTCATTTTGTGAAGCAAAGTTTAACTCTATGAAGAAATTGACTTCCAAGTTTTTTAACATTTTTAGCATTGAAAAACCATAATTTATATTTTAAGAAGTTTTTTTTAAAACACTATTAAAGAGTTATATTTAATTTAACTTTACTTTGAATAATAAGCAGAAAAGGTCTCCTGAAATACAAATTTTGACAGTTTTTCAAAAAGTCTAGTCTCTTTTAAGATTTACAAGTTTTTTTAAAATGTTTTCAAAGAGTCATTGCCACGAGAGTGACTTTTCGGAATAACAAGCACAGGTTGCTGCACAGAAAAAAAATCAATTTTCTTGTAGCAAAAGTTCATCCATTTTTTTTAAGAAATCTTGTAAAATATATAAACAAAAATAGATATGTAAACATCAATGAGAAGGAGGTGTCAATTGATGAATTCCAGCGCATTTGACAACATAAATTTTAAATAATCCCGCTAAGAGATTATTTTTTTCAAGTTTCACTATGAGTACTCATGGTCAAAATGTTACGTGACATTTCCGTGGAATTTTTCAAAGGAAATCAGACCCACGGAATTTTGGGACCGAAAATTTTCGGTGACCATGATTTCTCTGAAGCTGGTTTCCGTGCCCATGCTTTCCTTGAATCTAGTTTCCGTGCTCTGTCAAGAAACTAGCTTACGTGGTTTACCTGCTTCATGGCACGGAAATCACATATTTACACATGCAAATAATTGATCGTGCAGTTCTTGGGCAAAGAAAATATTATTCGCGTTCCTTAAGAAAGTTGTGTTTGAGAGATGCACACTACAGCATGAACTTTTACTAAGTACACTAATGTAACACTTTTATAACAAAAGTTTACATGATTTTCTACATTTAGCGAATGGTCTCCCAAATTGCAGTTAAATTTTTAGGATGAGCAATTTATGATCTTCTCTGCTAGGATCTCACAGTCTTGTTTTAAACATGAAAAGGAATTTCATGACTCATTAAAGGTCCATAAGCCCCCTAATTTATTCTCTACCTACTTAAAATGTGACAGTGAATTAAGGTCTTATTGAGGAAAAATCATTAGCCTTACTGTTTTGCGATGTGTGAGCTTTATTTTACGAGCATAGCCAAATCTCAAAATTGTGAGCTTTTAAATTTTATTTTTTTCCCTGAAAAAGAAAAAAGAACTAAAACACTCCTAATTTTTACCATTAAAATATAGGGAGGTAATTAAGTACAGACTCACGACCAGTGTTAAGTAAAAGTGCAAAAGTTTTGACTGAAATTTTACCTAATCGTTATACAATACAGTTACTTCATTGTTATTAATTCATTCAATAATTTATATCAAATGATTACCAGGTGATTTACTATCTATTAAGTAACACTGACATAATGCTGAGATGTCATGGACCAAATCTAACAAATGTTTATTTATCAGTCCATCGACCATCAATTGAAGCCTACATCACTTCAGTGCCAAAAAGTTTCGGTTCCTCTTTCCTCACGTAGCTTTTTTAATATTACTGCAGCTTCCGTATAGGCATGAGGCTTGTTAGCTGCAGTACAATGGTTTGACATTTTACATTCAGACTTAAGGGGCCATCAAACCGAATGAAATAAATGCAGAATTGATTCAATTTTAAGGGCATTTTTTAATTTTATTTAATTTACTAGCGGTTTCCTGGGGCAACTTTCATGCAAAAGGAAAATATAATGGGCATGTATGACTCACCAAATTCAACTGATCCTTCATCAAAAATGTAAACTGAATAAAAACACCAATGATGCTATTTACGATACCTTGAACACAGCACTTTCACTTTTATTTATTTTCTCCTTTAGATTAGCGCAATGCACATTAAAGGCAACTACCTAAGTAATCGAACTTCACACCACTTCAAATTTCTTGAAAAATTTCAGAGCAGACAAAAATTTTAGGAATACTATAGGTGATTTGTTAATTTTCTATCAACACACTACAACAACTTTGATGATGTTGTTTTGAGGCATTCAAGGTGAATTTCTCAAAACCAGATGATTTTTAGTTGCTGCTAATTTCCTATCGGATGACTGCTCAGATGAGAAACTGACAGCCATGTCATAGAATAGTAGCCGCTTTCTTAATCCAGAATGTAGGAAATTCGGAGAGAAGGAGCAAGTTGGAGTGCTGGAGGCCCTTCAAAAAACTGAAAAACAGACAAAAAAATAGCAATATTTAAGGCATTTGAATGGTCATTTGGTGTCAGTTCAATGAGGATGTGACTTTTCAACTCTCAGATTTTATTCATACTTGATGTGCAAATTTTATCCGTTGAGAAAAAAATTACATAGATCTCAGGCTGTTTCATTTAAGTAGAATGAAATTTTAAAATATTCATGAAATTGCAATTTTTTCAAAACTCTAAATACTTCTCAATTGTTGATACCGGATACAGGGGTGCAGAAAGTTCTTAGCCTTCGGTGATTTATAATTTGCCTTCCCCAATAGCAACGCGCTTAAAAGTTTCCTTCCCTAAAAGCAGCGCGCTTAGAAGTATCTTTCCCCACAAGCTGGGCGCTTCAAAGACTTCCAGCAAATAAAAAAACTTGCATGATAGTTTCTTTCCCTAAGAGCAGCACGGTTGAAAGGCATCCAGGACAATTAACAATGCGATTCCTTGTTTTTTCCCCCAAAACAAGGAGGAGAAAAATCTTCCTCAATTTTTACAGCCTTCCTCAATTCTCACCCGAGTGGTCATGCAATCATGATTGCGTGATCGAGAACATTCTACACCCCTGACTGGATATTTTAGCATAAAAATTAGATTTTTTTAAGAGCTCTCTTGAATCTGAAATTTTAGTTTTTGCCCTGTCTAATGTAGAAAACAGGTACAGAGGAACACTTACCGTAACCAGGTCAAATTGGACTTTGATTAGGTATATTCTTTTTTTTTCCCCCTCCGATACAACACAACGATTGAAATTGTTAAATCATTAACGCATATTTCTTTGAAATTTGACCTTACTTACAAATTCCCAAAATTTAGGTTTGTGCAATGTTACATGATTTTTCTCATTTATTGTGCTCTTGGAAAAAACAAACAAGCTGTTTACTACACTCTAGTTTGTTTTTGCAATTATGTCCCAGCATTGAGCACAAGTAGAGCTCGCGCATCGTATGTTAAGACAAACGTCAATCTCCGATTAGCTCTGAAGTTGCACCACTCAACAGGGTAATACATGGAGTCAGGTGGCACCACTGGTGAATGGTGGCATAAGCAATACTTTGACGTTTGTCTCAACATACGATGCGCGAGCTCTACCTAAGAACGGAACCTGAGAGGCTATAAACTGGCTCGCTCTGAACACTTGGATAATTTCATATCTTGGTCCCTGTATGCAGTTCAATGAAATGCTCTTCCAAGGTGATAATTGAGATCATCATAAAGTTTTATGGCAATCCAAGATGCTTAGGTGCTAGTTAATAATCAAGGAACGAAGAGCCAGAGGCATGGCTCACAAGCATATTTCTTTAATCTCCACTGGAAATTCTAAAATGTAGAACCTCAGTTGAAGGAAATGTACAATGAGTCAGTTGCTGATATCACAGTAACAGATTGTAGGTCCTATGCGCTGATAAAGCTACGTTACCGAGTGAGGTATTGTTTTATGTTCACTGAGAGGATTAGAGGAGGTTATTTTTTTGATCAACCTGATGAAAAGGTATCAGGGCAGTGTAGGTACGAAAATAATGGAGAAGAGAACATATCATTGCTCTTACGACAACTAGGCGTAACTTTATATGTACTGAGCTGCAATGTCCACATAACTTAGCGCGTACAGCGCTCACGTGAAAATACCAAGAACTGACTGGCCATGTCTTGCATGAATACGACCAAATAATAAAGAAGCCATGATATGTTTTAATAGCAAGTACTTAATACGTTCAAATTCAACACTGGATTTCAAAGCCACCAAGTTTTGGCATTGCCTGTATTCTTTCAGAGGTGCTACCGCTATATCGGAGCTCGGAACGCTTGTTCGTCCACAATGGCAGAGTTTTTATACCAGCACAGTGACTGACTTTAGTTACACACTAAGGCAGGTGGTCAGAGAAAATCACATCATTCTCGATATTTAGAGAAGTGGCATGAGCTCAGCCAAACTTGCGGAGTGGGACATCGGTCAAATCTGGACGAAGTCTGAACTTGCCCACTGTTGTCTCATGAGAGAACTGGAAACTAACAAATTGTGGGACGAATGTATTTCATGGTTTCCAGTGAGCCCTAAATGATACCTGCCCTCTCCATGTTATCAAGAACAATTTCTCTTCTCATAATAATGACAGATCATCCTAGAGTAGAGTAGCTGGAGGGAGGAATAAGTACCTCAGTTGATTTGGATCATTAATTTTGGGAAAGGCCTGTCGATCTACATTTCCTGAAGGATATGTACTAACAAAAATTGATTACTTACCTTTATTTTCAAGGCTGCATTTGATGAGAGGCTCGATAATATAATCCAAATGGGAAGCAACAGCTAACGCAAATCTAACCTTGAAAGTTAACTTGAACTGAACGTTTCACCGAAGGTATTCACGTTCATCAGGCATCGCCGCACTTTTTTGTCAGAGAACTATGAATAATAATTTGTAAAAGGAACCTAATCAGAATTCTTCACCACCTTCACGGCGGAAATATGAGATATGAGAAAGCAACAGTTTGGTGAAAATCTGAGAAAGTGAAAATTCGCCGTTACCTCCTTTTGTCTAGAATGTTCTAAAATGGAGGGAAAGGCCCCTCAGTTTCGTGACGTAGTAGTCGCCGTGTTAACCAATCAGAGCCGCCGTCGATCGGCCGAAGTTGCATGAGCGGTGCGTTTGAATCTTGCTTTCATTACCTCAATTATCAGACGATGTATATTTGTCTCTGTATTTTATACTAGGTAGTTTTTTTACGTAAAATTTTATCTCCTTTCGAAAAGGTTATTATGAATTTTTGCATCACATCAACCCCTGAAAAGATATTAGCACAATAGGAACATGTGTCATGTGTTCTCCCATAAGAAAAATAGGTAATACAAAAAATAATAATAATAATAATAATAAAAAAAGTATAAACGTATAAAAGTTTAGTTAAACATCTTCGAGACCTTGGAATAGAGAGTAACCTGCTTCATTCAATGCAGAAGTCCGTCGTAATAAGAACGCCAAGTATTGTCAGGTCGTTACTTAATATGGATTAATTTTTTTAATTTTTAAAATTTAATTTTGTTTATTAATCTCTTTAATTTTACTTTAAAATAAAATTCACTTTTTATTCCAGCAAGATAGTGTGTATTACTGACTTTGGGCTGTCGCCCGTCAGTGATACTTTTACCGGAATCGTTCCTTCTTCCGAGTTAAATAAAAAGAAAAATAAAAAAAATAAAAATAATAAAAAACAGAAAAGCTGGTAACAGATCTTCCTAGCATTAAAAAGTCGCATTTCTCCACTGAAGGCCAGAGCCGGATTTACCTTTTTGCCGCTCATGGGCTGCCTGTGTCATACATTCTGCCGTCCGCTACCTATTTTTATTTTCAGGAAATGAGAGATTTTGCCGCCTTTTCTTGTCTGTAATTTTTTGTTATTTTCTGAATCCAAAATTTTTTTTCAAAAAAAGAACATCAGAATTTGCCGCCATGCATCCCCCCCCCCCCGCCGAACAACATACCTTGCAGAATGTCCCGACAGCAACTGAGAGGATGCCAATTTAACATATTCTCAAAGAATGCAACCTTTCCAGCCAGGTAAGTTGTGAATGCATACCGCAAGATGTAAAAGGAGCAAACACTGATTATGTTACCGAAGCAAGTGGTTAAGATGTAACTTGAGCATTCAGGATGTTACAATAACATTTTATGCAGAATGTTAAATTGGCATACTAATCACTTGCGAAATTTACATTCAGAGGTTGCTATCTTAACAGGCACCTGTGTAATCTTAGCAAAAAATTCAAATGTCATCCCAACATAGCGTGATTTGTCATAGGAGCTTCCTCGTTTTTTTCGGTGTTATTATTATGTTCTCGTATCTCAATTCACAGCTCGAGGCCGGCAGATATTTAGTCCTCCCTCGGCAATTCAATGCAAAGGAGAGTCCTTGAATTTAAAATTGAAGTAAAAATTTAAAATTGGGATTAAAACTTTAAAATTGGGATTAAAACTTTAAAACTGAAGTACAAAATGTAAAATTGGGACTAAAACTTTAAAATTCGAGTAAAAAACTTAAAATTGGGGTTAAAACTTTAAAATTGGAGTTAAAACTTTAAAATTGGAGTAGAAATTTAAAATTGAAGTTTAAAATGCAGGTTAATTTTTCGGTTGGTGGTAACTATCCATCACCCAGAACTCGCCTCACAATCCTGCAGCTCCCTAGCAAAGCTGCTTTGTGCAATTGTTGATACAGCTTCTCTCTAAGGTTGATCTTCCTAAGACTATCAAACAACTTTACAGGAATCTCCCCCGTTGCTCCAATAATAATTGGCACAATTATTACTTTGTCCAATTTCCAGAGGCACTTGATTTCGTCTGCCAAAGGCATGTACTTGCTTATCTTCTCAGCATAAGCGCTCTGGAAATTCACTGCCGACGGCACAGCTACATCGATTATAAAAGCAATTTTGGCATCCTTCATTGTGAGCACTATGTCTGGGATGTTATTAGGAATGGTTCTATGGGTGCGAATCTTCCTATGCCAATAGAGGCGGCATATATCATTTTCTTTCACCTAGGGAGGTTCGAACTCATAGTAAGGTTTCATGTCCTTTTGTTGAGGTGTTCTTTAGCCAGCTCTTGATAATTTATCTTTGCCACAGAATTATGCCGCTCAAGGTATTGCTTTGGTGCCAAGTTGGAACATCCAGCTAATAAATGGTCGAGGGTTTCCTCTTTCGCTCCGCAAATACGACACATGACGTTGTCGACCCTTACTTTCAGTATCCGCTTTTGATATGATTTTGTCGGAACTACTTGATCGTGAATGGCAGCTATGAACCCTTCTGTTTCAACGAATAAACCTCCCGAGTGCAACCATGATTGCGAAGCTTTAGCATCTATGTCTGCGTCTTCATGGAGTCTTTTAATGTACCGTCCATGAAGAGGCTTAGCCTTCCACTGCCCGATTGTTTGTTCTGTGGTTGGGAGCGTTTCTACTGGATTGAAGGTATGATCATTCAAATTCAGAGGCGTAATATTTTTATCCGCACGCGCGATGGCCTGATGCAACTTGCTTTCTTTGGCTTTGTCAAGAAAGTACTTCCTTAGATTTTGAACTTGCTGATGATGTCTGCGCATCGCACTTGGGATCCCCCTGCCCCCTTCCGCTTGCGGCAAGTGGAACCTTTCAACACAACTCCTAGGGTGATGGGCACGATACTTCCGGAATTCCCTCCTCGTTGCAATGTCCAGGGCGTTGAGCTCAGTTTTGGACCAATTGAGAATGCCAAATGTGTAGGTCAACAGTGAGGTAGCATACGTATTGATCGCGAGCGCCTTCTTTTTATTATTCTCCTTATTATTATTATTATGTTTATGTTCACTACTGTCACCAGCTTTGCTGGGTTGCTTTAAGCCCTCACACAGGGGCAAACAATGCTCCTAGGTATGAGGGCTGTTTGTGGTTAGGGTGGCCGGGTTGTGATTATTTTGCTCCCCCTTATTGGGGGATGGCTCGTCCCGGACAAGGATACCTGTTTTAGGAACCGAGGCAGGGTAGGTGTCTGGAGGACGCCTGCCTAAAGGTTTCTTTCCTGAGGTGGTAGGGGGTAGGGGTGTTTTTGGTGTGTGGGAAAAAATGAGTATGGATTCTTTGGTTAAGGTTTTCAACTTAAGACTTTCCTCAGTATCCTAGCAGTTCCGAGGATTGCTGCTTTCTGAGCTGTGACAAGAGAGTGCTTCCCAGGGATTTCTTCCTTAAATTTCTTCCATTCTTTCGAGACTGCTCCCGTCGCGCCGATTACGAAGGGTATGACTTTCGTGTCCGTTTTCCACATTCTACTTATCTCGATTTCTAAGTCTTTATACTTGAGTCTTTTTTCGGCTTCCTTCAATGATATGTTCCTATCCGCTGGGATTGACACGTCGATAAGCAAGCAAGTTTGCCCCCTTTTTCGCAGTATGATGTCAGGCCTGTTGTTCGGAACCGTCCTATCAGTTCTGACAGGAACATTCCATATGATAGTTGTTTGTCCATCATCCGTTGCTGTGATAGCTTTTGGCTTGTGCTCGTACCAGTTTGTTTCGACTGCTATATTGTACTCTTTGCACAGGTTATGATGGAGATGGGTGCACACTCTGTCATGCCGTTCTATGTAGTCCTTTTTGGCAAGGACCGGGCACGCCGATATTATGTGATCTATAGTTTCCTCGTGCTGAAGGCAAATTCTGCACTTACTGTCTCGGGCTCTGCCGTGTATTTTCCGATCTCGGTACCTAGTGTTAAGAGCCTGGTCTTGGGCTGCTGCAATTAGGCTTTCGGTTTCTCCTTTTAATGCTCCTTTGCTCAGCCACATGGTTGAAAGAGTGCTTTCGACTCTGTCTTCTTCCAGTAAGCGAGGGTACTGACCGTGCATGTTCTTTTCGGTCCATTTTGATCTTAAGGTTTCGGCTATTTTCTTCTTGATTGTTTGGTTCCTGCTTTTAACTGGTGTTTGTTCAAAGTTTTGTTCTAACTCAGTTTCAAACTTGTCAGCTTTTTTGGTAATCGAGTGTAGCGTGGGCAGCTGGGTGTCCGCCTCGTGTACCGATTTAAGAAACAGATCTTCATTTCTCTTCTTTCTCAGGTAGTATTTCGTACTGATAATGGTGGACTTGTACGCTGCTTCTATCTGTCTCAACCCTCTTCCTCCCAGTTTTCTGCTTACGTAGAGTCGGTGAACATCCGCGGATGGGTGGTGCATTTTGTACATTGTTAGGTATTTTCTTGTTTTGACGTCCAGAGCTCGGATTTCTGTCATCTTCCAGTCTAGGATTGCGGCCACTGCTCAGCGCAGTGGCCGTATGGTTCTGTTGTAAGCTTTAAGCTGTGAGTTAATCAGAATAAACTCATTTCTCCTTCTCTATGCTTTTCTCAAAATCGCCTGAGAATATTGCAAGGCCACCAATGAGGTTAGAAATGCCTTCATATGCATCTCGTCTCAAATAAGCAGGTGAAAGACCACTTAAATTCAATCCATCAATAGTTATGGACTTCAGTTCACGTCATACGAGGCACTTTGTTTAACATTCCTTGAAAACAAGTAACAGAGCTTCCACTGGTCATTTTCTTGGTCCGACAACCAGTCAATTACTTAGAGGTGTAGTCGGATAAGTTGGCCATTGTTTACTTTCTTCCGGTTTGCAAGCGTATCCACATGAAAACATTTGACTCCCGCAAAAGCTAGAACGCAAGCTAAGTTAGGTATTTTAATACTTCCAAGCCTTGTAAAAATTAAATTTTTAGCCATACAAAAATCACAACCACATAAAAGTTGCGGATCATAACTGATAAGTAGCTTTTTACGATACAATCATGAGCCCAATGTTTTTTAGGTGAATAGTAGTGAACGCCGCTTTGCGCAGAGGCGTAAATTCTTCGACGGCGCTTGCAAACTGAAAGTTTACATAATGACCAACTTATCAATCAACTACTTACTCAATGAATGAATAGAAAAAATAACCAATCCGTAGTTTAAAGCCGTGTTATTTTTGTCATACCGTGAAATCAGCATGAAAACTTGGTGATTGATTGTTTTTTATTGTTCAAAATTCATGTTGAATTCACCACGTAATTTAAAGAAACTGTGGGTTGAAGGATCGTTGGCTCCGCTCGTGTGGTTGTTGAATCGACAAGACCAAGCTTTAACCAAACATTTCCTTGGACATGGGATGGGGTCGAGGGGCACTCCCCGGCTAGGCATGTCAGCTCGCAAAGCGAGCTAATCACGGCTAGTTAGTTAAGATAACGAGAGCGATCATCGCACCATCGGAATGAAATCAATCGACGTTACCGAAAAGGATGTGCCGATGATCCTGCAAAAAATTCGTTGGCCGCCGCTGAGTAAAACCGAATAGAGACGTTTGGCCAGACGAATATTGCAAGTCAGTGATCACGTCCGGATCTCGAGACTCAAAGCCATGTTCGAGATAGGATACACACCGAACTGGAGTACGAAAATTTTCAAGATATTGTTGGCGTGAATCCGACCGTTGCGATCACGTGCGATCTGAGAGACGCGCGTATAATACGATCAACAAAGGAAAATTCTATTGCAAAGAACTCCAACCCACCAATTATAAGGATACGTTCCTTGTGGAGAAAATTCTGCGCCGCCAGAAAAACCAAGCCTTTGTCAAATGGTTGGGTCTGGACGCGAGTTACAACAGTTGGATCGATAGTAAGCGTTTCGTATAACTTGCAGGTATTCATTCTCCTCTCGGTATCGCATGAAAGAAATCATGAACGATAAAATAATTCTTATCGCCTCCAGCTTCATTGATAGAGTGAATTCCACAGTGGGAGAAAACTCATCCGAAGCAAACATTACAATGTGCCCGATAGCGTGACGTTTTTAAACGGTTTATTGAATTTCCCCAAAAAAAATAAAAAATAAAAAAAGATAAAAAAAATAAGATATTGATTCATCAGACTGAACATTGCAATAACCGAACCCAGTTACTTATTCCAAAACATAAGGTTCCGATACACATCTCCAGGCGCTCTGATACACACCACCCAACCACTAAAAATAAAATCCCCGATTTAGACCCTACTGTTCAGCCTCCGATATCAGACCCATCCCGGAGGTATTGGTTGCCGAAATTTTACAGGTCCGATATTCCGAATTTTTTGTACAATCTGAAAACAATGTAAGGAAACATTATTTAATTTCTTGCACCATCTGGCATCACTGTAAAATTCGATGTTGCCAAGTTTAACCGATAGTAAAATCATTTATTTACGTGCACCGTCCGGCAACGCTGTTGAATAACCTCCAAGTTAATGGGGCGACACACACCATTCCATAAACTGCAGATTGAAGGGGCTCCATACACTAACGCATAACCCGAAAAACGAAGGGGTAACATACAATTTTTTACAGCGTTGCCATATTGTACAATACCCACCCCGCAGCACTGTAATTTATTCGTGTTTTTCTGCACTTTCTGGCTTTACCTACAATTTTTGCTGAAGTCGCCATTTTTCTACTACTTTCGCGGTGAGTTCATAAGCGTTCGCGATATTGTTTGTTTATTAGGCTGGGTCTTTCTCTGAGCTGACCAGACTTCCGACCTCAAAGAAAAGCCGCCCGCATACGCGGTATTTTTGAAAAAGCGTGTTACAAACTAGCAGATTGCGCCTTAAGCAGTGGATTTTAGTTTTAAGATTTTTGGTGTGCCCAACGTAATTTTTGAGCAATTATAAATACGCATAGAGAGTGTATTCACTTACGGCTCTATCTCTTGTATGCAACAAACCCAATTTAGTATTGTTTTGAATGTTTATCTGTATCCAAACTTACCATGAAAATTGACTGATGCGAAAATGAGTAATGCATTAGGTACTTCTTGACCCAAAAGCGGAATATTGAAGTTTCTCGATTTTATGTAGTTACTTTTATGCAATTTTAAGGTGCTTGCTCAGAGAGAGAGAACCAAAACTTGTAAAGGTTCAATTGGCTGAGAAGAATCAAGTTATATTTTTGGCAAATCAGCTCCGTTAGGTTTTAAGGATGGATTCTGATGAGACAGCGCCTCGAGATACACACAAGATATTAAAGCGTGATAATGTTTCTTCAGTGCAGAGTGCAGATTTGAATTTGATGTTAGATAAATTTTGGTTCTTCCGTAAACAAGATGTTCAAATCGGAAGATAAAAAAAACTTTCAATGTACACATACGCACACACACCCTCACACACACCCTCCCTCCCTCACCCTCACACACACACCCTCACACACACACACATACACAAATAAAAAAATAAGGGGAAATACCCTTAGGCGTGGATTAAAGCAAGAATTGTTTGCTACTTAAAATTTTGAAGAGAAAACATATTACACAGTGTTTTAATATTTAACATTGTCTGGTGGTCTATTAAAACATGCTGAAAGAGAAAGACCTGGGTGCTGAATGACACAAGTTTTAAATTACAATATGGCTTTTAATAAAAGATTGCACTTCTTATGTACAGTGACTTTAGTATCAAAAGGAAAGGAAAAATGATTAAATATAGAAAAAAAGGCAAAACACAGACATTTTGTTTGAAAGATAATTACTTTTAGAGAGCCAGCAACAACAAGGACTGATTTGATAGCTCGTAAGCCCCAATCGTAGTGATCCTGATTTGAAAGCAATTCTTTGCATAAACTGTAGAGAGTAATGAACTTACGCGCTAAGATTCGCGCCTCTTGGAAACCTTCAGCCACTAACATGATCTCACAGATCAATTCGAAATCAGGTACAACCATAGCACAAGGTCTGGAACAAGCATCATGAAAAATAAATAATAGTAAGCTATGTTAGGTATGTGCTGAACGTGTGGCTACATATACTACTTATGCTAAAGAGATATCGCAATCACTGCTAAGTACCTAAAAATTACATCGGTCCGTAACAGTGCTTTCTAGCAGGATTTAACGTCAAAAAACGACATTTTCAAAAATGTCACAAAACCGCTGTGATTTATTGTAAAGTAAACCCAAAGACATAAAGACGGAGCTTTAGAGGAAAAAAATGATGCAAATTCATGCAAACTCTCCGAGTGGCTAGAGGATTGGCGGCGAAATCGGGACAAGATTAAAATTCAAACAATTTAGTGACTATACAATCGCAGCGCGATAGCAATTGGTACTCGTCATGGGAACTTGAGAAATGTTTGATAAATCACTTAGCAGTGGGTATACCATTTTTATGATGGGTATCTACTGGGATCTACTTTTGATTTAGCAGAAGTCAAAACATTTACCTAAAGCTGATAAAATTGTAGAAGTTGTTCTTTTTCTGCGGCATGACGGCGATTTTTGTTTATTTTCTTCTGTTATCTATTTTTTCCAATTTTTCCAAGCTTCCTTGATTTGCTGTTCCTATCAGAGATTCAGAGCTGATGTTTGAGGCAGCATCATAAATGGAGCGGCATCGGCACGCAAGGCGGAGGTCCGGCGCGGATTTTCATGACGTGTCGAACAGTGCGCCGGGGGATCGCATTTGCCCTTGAGGCTGCTTAACCCGGTGAAGCCGACACCCGGCATGACTTTTTGATGCCGCATCAATTAGCAGACACGTCGGACGCCAGCGCCCCGGACCCGGCTGCCGGGCGGCTAATCGCACCGGGCTGTGTTTTCAACCCTTCCTTGGCGTCCACTTCTTAGAACTTCCCGGCGAGGCGTGGGCCGCCGCGCCGATGGGAAACGTAGACAAAGGGGTGTTCCGCGAATTCATCGCCAAGTCCAAGGGTCACATAACCCGGCAGTCCTCTGGGTCAGCCCTGTTGGTAATTAAGCTGGGTCGAAAATTGATGCCGTATCAGGCCGCAAGCCGAGGGTCCGGCCTACAAGTTGAAACCCATGTTGGTCCCTATGCCAGCATCAAACCTCAGCATCAGCGCTTAATGCCGGCTCGGTCGGCACGCCAGCATTGGGCTTCAATGCCTGAAGTCGGCACCGGCAGGTTCCGCGCATGCGGCGCCGCATGCCCGCACGGCCGCTAACTGGGCATACGGCATTAATGCTGAAGCTACGATTCGATGCTGTACGGCATAACCTCATGAGACGCCGCAAATGCCTGGCTCCTATCTGATGATACCACTCTATTGTCAAAGCAGAAACGCAAGCAACCTCTGAGAGGAAGATTAACGGCTGGGCCAGCAGCATGCGACAAACCCTAGAATTAATTGCCGGTCCTATTTCTCATATCATACTTTTCTATCTAGTCCTAAAGTCTGAAAGGGAAAAAGTTGCTGTCTTTTACTCTTTGCGTCGCCTGGGTTGCTTTTTGTTATTTTTATCTTCTGCTGTGAAATGATCTGGGCAAATCCTCCGAAAATTTTGAGACAAACTGTTGTTCAGCTTCAAAATAAAATAAACAAGTTGGTATCTGCCATCGCCGCGCGATAGAAATTCTCGTTTAGGGAACTTTGCCCTTCATCCATTTGATTCTCGTTAAGGTGTCTCCAGCATTTTTAATAATTTGTCTTAGTTTTTAATTACTAGTTGAGCTGTTCCGACTTTGCAAGTACACTGTCATCCAAAGTTTGTTGAATTGTTTTCCGTCTGATGCTATTTTTAGGAAGCCATTTTTTTTCTATTTTGAAAGACATCTGGACCTTATCATAGAGTATTTGAATTTTCTTAACTTTCTTCCTATCCTTTTTCATTTTTCGTATGTGAATTTTTCGGATGCTTCTTTGTGTCAATTAGTATTTAGCTGTAATAAGGGCTAATTATATGTATAAACTTTTTAATCTGAACTACTTTTCCTGGAGTCTATGTGGCGATGCCCTGTGTCATTTGCTACCCAGATAACAATTTCAACGTTGACAACAACGTAGAATTCCACGTTTCTCGTGAAACCTTCCACGTGGAAAGCAACGAGTACCGGAACGTGTAATTCTACGTGGATGTCCATGTATTAAGTACCGTTTCCGGAACGTTCCCGTGTAAACGTTGTCAGCGACAACGTTTACAGGAACGTTTGAACGTTGCAGTGTCTACATTGCAGGGACGTGGCAGTGACTACATTGCACGGACGTGCAGTAACATTAGAATCCATTTTATTCGCAAAACATAGTGTGGCATTCATTTTTGGGCTTTTCACAGTTTGTGCGTCTCTTTCCCTCCTAACGTGTTTACGATTAGAAAATTTCGTTAATTATCTACTCATTTGCGATAAATGACGATTAATTAAAATACTATCATTCACTTCATAGGCACGATTTTCATTTAGGTGTACGTACTAGAGGAGGAATAATTACTTTCAGTTTTAGAGTAGAACATGAGGTCTACGGGTTAAAATTGTGGACATTGACTTGAGATACAGAATTAGAAACAGACAAGTAAGTGCAAACCAGATAATTAACGAACTTTTATGTATGTAAAACACGGAGGTATGAGCATCACTTCAAGCACATCATTAAACTGCGAAAATCACTTGGTACGCCAATATCAAGATAACAAATGGTGGACTCTCTCGAACAGTCGCAACCTTTGCTGATCAGACTGATTCCAGGAACTTGGTTGGTGCCGATATGGGCTGCGTATGCGCTGTAGACTTTTTGAGTAATCTGCGCCGCGAAATGCAGCGCCACCTAGTGGACGCTCCTGGCCTGTGTCCTGCCTTAGCCGCCTCTTCTAGTACAACGTGTTTTGGACTACGTTGAAGTATACGTCCCGGAAACGTAGACAGCGAAACGGCGAAAGAGCGATTCTCACTTTTTAGGTTAGGTTTATAGAGCAACGTTCCTTTCCACGTTTCTGTTACGTCGCCAGTGAGAGGTTTTCGGAGCACCCCTGTTCTTCAACGTTGATTACTACGTAGAAATTGTAAACGTTCCCGGAATGTTTCAAGGTCTACGTTGATTTCCACGTTGCTGAAACGTTCCATGTTATCTGGGTACTAACTTTTTTCTTCTTTATCCCGTAGCTTTATGTGCCGGAGGATGTAAAGTAATGTGCTGTTTTCATTTTTTGTTTTTGTTTGTTTATCTCTCATTCTTACCCACTGTCCAAACGTGGCCACAAAACTTAGACACGTCCTATTTAAAGTAGGTAGGTAAACAACGCCCCTTCATAACGTCGGGTTCATACAACTACTCGTGCTTGTTGGATGTCCTTGTGGTATCTGCACAATTGAAGGGTCTATGTTGTGATGTAGATTCCAACCAACAAATTTCATCCTAGATATTTTACACATGCTGATCACAGTTGAACTTTCAAATAATAAAAACCAAAATTACCAAAGGGAGGAGAGTTACAAAAGATAACTACGACGTGAGAACGTTGAATGTAAATAATTTTCTTGAACAAAGAAAATACCATCATTAATTTGAGAGGACAGAGAAAATATGTACATCATTATTTGGGTTAACATCTCCCTGCTAAAAATGTTCCGTGTGGATGATTTCCATGAAGTTGATTTCCATGAAAAAATGACACGGAAAAATGGAACAGGAAATATTTCCATGTGGCTGATTTCCGTGTGACTGATTTCCATGTGGCTTATTTCCATGAAAATTTTTCATGGAAACGAAATCATTTCCGTGAAAATTTTTCATGGAAACGAAATCATTTCCGTGACAATTTTTCATGGAAAGAAAACCATTTGCATAAAAATGATCACAAGAAGGTTTCAGTACCATCCAAATTGCTCACGGAAATTAAATAAATCTTAGAATCAAGACAAAGGAGACAAGCGTCCCAATGGGAGCACATGATATTTGGACCATGCAGACATGCTCAGTAAAATAGAAAATGAACAAACAACACTCACCAACTCGCTCAAGTCTGTAATCCACTGGGTCAGAAAAATCCACTTGAAGACAATGAATCCAAATTTCCGATTAGAACTGGTGCAGGTACGAAGGAACTTTTGAAAACACGATGAGTGCATTGTAAAAATATCTAAAGCACTCTTTAACGTAAGAGAAAAATTAGCACCATGATTTAATAGCTGATCGATACAGAACACCACTCTCAGAAAAGCACTGACACAACACGATTTTTCAGTTTAGTTTTAGAGGAGAAAGCATTTTTCAAAAGATGCGACATCATAGATCCACAGCTTAAATAATTTCACGATTTACTACGATCATTGATGATATTAAGGTAGCCATCGATTCTCTACCCGACGTTCCTTCCACACATGACAGGAAACATCTACAGGCATAGAGCAAATGGCACTGAGCAGCAATGTACATCTGATAAGGCAAGCTCCTGGAAGTGTCGATCTGCAAAAATACAAAGCGGGAGACAGATCATCAAATTGATCTACCTATGGTTAATGGCCGTCCTTGGAGACAGACAATAAACTACGTAACAATATATCAACCACCTTTTGATAACAGAACGAATTTAAAATGAGAGCAAGACCCTTCCTTATGGAGGGAGGGCCAAGAAACATTTAAAAACGGAACATTTTACAACTTACAGGTCTGAGCCACTGAATATAATACATTCCACCAGTCAATAAAATTTTAAATTTTGAATGTTGATGGATAACCTGATTGCCAGTATACATTGAGTTGAAACCAGTTGAAACATCTGATACGTAGAGCGGTTCATTCTTATAGAGGCTTCCGAAGTAGTTCCAGATAGGTACTTTAAAATTAGACACCGGTCAAATGTAGTACAAGAGAGGAAATGGGTGCAACAAAACTTTAATTGTCCTTGATTCTTTTGAAGACACAAGGAAAATGCAGGCAGTATGAGGATGTTCCAACAGACTACCTATAATAGCACTCGCCTGCAAGAGTTGGGAAGTTTCTACTTGTGATGAAGTCCGCGGATAATAAGATTTGCACTTAGAGAGTGCAACAGAAGATCCACCATCTTGATTCTGGTCTTTCCCTTCAATGCTAAATAGATGAAAGATTATCTCCCTTCCCACGGAAGGAGTGGATAGATTTATTAGACGTAGACTCTTCGATCAACTTCGTAACCACGGTTAGGAATAGCACATGGTAGTAAATGCATTCGCAAACCAAGAGAATAGAATTCACAATTACCTCGCTCGTTAGAACATATCGACTGAATCGTAAATCGGCAAAGAAAATTAAACTCGAGTTACTTGATCAGTATAGCTTGACATGACAAATGTGTAATGTAAGTACAAGGTGACAGGCTCATACTTAGGTGTGTCCGTCGTCAAGAAGTGAGAAGTGAGAGATAATTTACCTGTGTTCGATGAAACTGAGTATAGTCAAGTAGACGCCGATAATACAATCGATTCTTCGTTAAGAATCATGAAAAGTAGATCAAATTAAGTTTTCATTTTGAAATTCACGGCATGGCATGGCTAGGCTGGCTGGGTGGATTGAATTGAACAATGGTCCGGATCCGGAGTTCCGAGTGCGAGTTGGACATCGAACAGTTGGACGAGGGACCATTCCGCGGTTCCGCCTTTTGCCTTTTTATCGAGGTTGCGTATGAAAATGAGTGAAAATCAGCCGCTATAATGATTATAGAAAGCCAGTTTTTGTATTTTAATCCTTTTGAAAACATTTGCCTGATAATTATTTAGATAATAAATACAACCCTGGAAGTATCGGCAAGGAACGATTATTCCAGGAACTAGGAACATCTTCACAAAAGTTAGGTTATATTTATCAATTTACCTCTCACTCACATCACCACATCACCTCAAGTAAGTAATTTAATGAATAATTTTTCACTTTCACACCTTTCACAAAAGAATCAAGGACAATTAAAGTTTTGTTGCACCCATTTCCTCTCTTGTACTACATTTGACCGGTGTCTAATTTTAAAGTACCTATCTGGAACTACTTCGGAAGCCTCTATAAGAATGAACCGCTCTACGTATCAGATGTTTCAACTGGTTTCAACTCAATGTATACTGGCAATCAGGTTATCCATCAACATTCAAAATTTAAAATTTTATTGACTGGTGGAATGTATTATATTCAGTGGCTCAGACCTGTAAGTTGTAAAATGTTCCGTTTTTAAATGTTTCTTGGCCCTCCCTCCATAAGGAAGGGTCTTGCTCTCATTTTAAATTCGTTCTGTTATCAAAAGGTGGTTGATATATTGTTACGTAGTTTATTGTCTGTCTCCAAGGACGGCCATTAACCATAGGTAGATCAATTTGATGATCTGTCTCCCGCTTTGTATTTTTGCAGATCGACACTTCCAGGAGCTTGCCTTATCAGATGTACATTGCTGCTCAGTGCCATTTGCTCTATGCCTGTAGATGTTTCCTGTCATGTGTGGAAGGAACGTCGGGTAGAGAATCGATGGCTACCTTAATATCATCAATGATCGTAGTAAATCGTGAAATTATTTAAGCTGTGAATCTATGATGTCGCATCTTTTGAAAAATGCTTTCTCCTCTAAAACTGAACTGAAAAATCGTGTTGTGTCAGTGCTTTTCTGAGAGTGGTGTTCTGTATTGATCAGCTATTAAATCATGGTGCTAATTTTTCTCTTACGTTAAAGAGTGCTTTAGATATTTTTACAATGCACTCATCGTGTTTTCAAAAGTTCCTTCGTACCTGCACCAGTTCTAATCGGAAATTTGGATTCATTGTCTTCAAGTGGATTTTTCTGACCCAGTGGATTACAGACTTGAGCGAGTTGGTGAGTGTTGTTTGTTCATTTTCTATTTTATTGAGTATGTCTGCATGACAGATGTCATCCATTATTACTTTGCATGATGCATATTTAGCTGAAAGATTCTCTTTACACATGCCTAGTGGAAGATACATGTGGGTTTGGAACTGCTAACATGCGAACTTTGAAAAACTACGCTGCTATGATATAGAAAATCCTACAAGTCCAAGAAGGTCTATGCGCTGATATCAATTACATACTGACATATACCCGTCAAACAAGTTCCCATGGCTGTCATAGATGGCCTGCCCACAAAGTATGTCTGAAAGGGTGGCCCTAATTTTCATCAGGGAGCTTTGAGTACACCATGTACTTTTTAAGATTATTGTGCTTATTATTGCTTTCACTTGAGTGTAGATGTAAGTACATACTAAGCTTTTATCCATCATACATTTTGGCACATTTCTTTAATTATTGAGCTTCATAAAATTTCAGGTACTTGATTTTCAGGGGCTGAGATCGAAATCATATCATTAAAAAAAATTGGTTCCAGCAATTCTTTTCAAATTCTTTACAAAAAAATTTAGAGGATTTAATAACTGAAGATAAAAACATAACATGCTAAACACTACCTTCTGATGAAAAAGTACTTAAGTGATGACCAAAATTGAGACTTTTTTCGATCACCCTGATATGGGGATCTTCTTCACCTCCTTTCTAAACATACGCCTGAGAAGAAAAAATTTGACTGCTAATGCAACCCGCAACAATGATCGTATAGCTCTTCTTTCGGTTTTTTCCTTTTTCCCTTCATTCCCCCCCCCCCCTTCCAAAACTTGAGATTTTTCCTTTTCATGTCATAATGAGCCCATAGCACAGAAGTTTTCAAAAATGATTGGAATTCACGAAATTTCATTTTATGAAGTTACATATAAAATCTTGCATCTCTGGTTTGAACCGTATACCGAGTATAATTCCTTGGCGCGCACCTTGCGGAGCGCCTTCAACATCGTAGTTATGCTTCAAACGCGACACTCACGCTCCGATGTGTAATTTTCGCATGTTGCGCATGTCGGAGCGTATGTCCAATTTAGAATTGCCCAAAAATTGAAAGATTTTAAAGCCGCGAAATTCATGTTTAAATCCGCAATTTTTATTTCCATGCCGAACTGAGAAGGGGATTTTCAATTCCATGAAGGCTTGATGGAAATGACTTGGTTTCCGTGTGAGTTGCATGGAAGTGCTATGAGTTCCATGTCGAGCTCACAAGGAAATATTTTCATTTCCATGAAGACTTGATGGAAATGACTTGGTTTCCGTGTGAGTTGCATGGAAACGTTATGATTTCCATGTCGAGCTCACAAGGAAATGTTTTCATTTCCATGACGGCTTGATGGAAATGACTTGGTTTCCATGTGAGTTTCATGGAAACGTTATGATTTCCATGTCGAAGGACATGGAAGTCAGACGATTTCCATGAAATCACATGGAAATCGGGTCATTTCCACGTGAATCCACATGGAACATTTTTAGCAGGGCTCCCTGATTGGATGAAGGATGAATATTTTAGTATTTTTGTTTCAAAAAACTTAACTTTTGTCTTCAGAGATACAATGATTCTAGTCAAAGTAAATTTGTTTAATTATAAACCAAAAACAAAAAAAAACCAAGAACAAAAAAAACAAGCAGTGAACTCCAACACAATGTGTTGATGAGGCGCGTCATTAACTCGCACATATCAACCCCTTTAGTTTTCATATGCAGAGATTTCAAAATAGGCAAGCAGCACAACAGGAGAATTCACGATCCAACACTGCGAGGTCAACGACGCACCTTGACGAGACCGTGTAATGTGAATGTAGAAAGCCATCCGAACAAATTTCAGTTTTTTGATCTGCCTCAACCAAAATCTTATCAGATTCTTGAAGAAAAGTGCTGCGGAATAATTTAAGCGAACAAAGGAAACATTTTTTCGAACTCCTTAAAGATACCTAAAGTCGATTTAATGGTATTTTGGGGCTAAAATACCCAAAACAGGTAGTATAAATCCCGTTATATTGAAAAGAAATTGACTCGATATAAATGCAACTGCATTACATATGTCTTGATTTTGTTATTTTAAACGTCTTTTCATGCAAAGAAGTTCAACCGTAGCCATTCTTTATTTATTCGTGAATTAAAAGTAAGCGCACTGAAAAAATGGTATGCTGTTTTAGCATCTAGGATGTCAAAAATGTGTCTACTGATCCAAAGATGTTGCCTTTACTGCCTTCGCAGTTAACCTTACATCCTGTGGATGCAAATTCAACTGCGTAGGCAAGCAAGACAGCATCCTAGGATCACCAGACACCATTTTGACATCCTAGGTGCTAAAACAGCATACCATTTTTTTCAGTGCGATCTACATACCGATAATCTACCTATTTGCCGTAAAAAATCGCAGAAGCTCGATATACCAGGTCGATGTACCCACTCGTTGAATTTACCAATCAAATTCGTGAGTGCACATGTATAAAAGATTCTACGTGTGAAAATGCTTCTGTATCGATATGCTGAACATAAACCATGTGTGAGCAGAGTCAAAAGTCCGCGGCAACATCAATTCAACAAAAAAAGGCAAAAATTCTCATTCGAATTCACAGTCGATTTATGTCCTTTAAATCGCCAGGAAAAACTCTGAGCAGATTCAACGAAAAATAAACAGCAAAACAGTCGGATAGAGAACTACGTTGCACAATCTTAGCAGAAATGGGCGTCTCATACGCCCTTTCACCGAAAAATGCCTAAATTACGTGCAGTGGAAATATTTTTTAATGCCGAAAATTTCGCAATACAGAGTCATGACGTCACCTTCGTTGATCGCATGATCAATAAACTTGTCTATTGGCTATGCCTACCGTTTTGTTCTTTGTAAAAAACATTTTTGATGGAAAACTTTCGGAACATTTTTAGAGCAGCGCAATGCATATGCATCTCACAAGCCTCTTTGATTAGTGGAATTTTCGGAGCTTTTGTACTGGAAAAAAATGATTACGTAAGAATTAATATTCTTGAATTTGCCGCTAGGAGGAGATTTCTCTTGGCTTAAGCTGCAAAATGCGTACCTACTTTGAGAAAAAAGCCGCTGCCGCTCATATCAAGCAGGATTCGGCCTTATTCCAGTGACCTTATTCTTGATTTAAGAGCAGTATTCTTGACGAAAAATTCAAGTAATTTTTTTTTTCTTTTTTCAATTATTTCCTTTCTTTTACTTATATAGTTCTGCGCAGAACCTATCACCTTGCTTGAAAGGATAAACAGTAAACCTGGTGGTGAAGAAAAGTTATAAAAAAAGTCTCTGCATTTGCGAGGATGAATATGCACTTGGTGTCTCACCCGAATCAATAGGAGAGCTATTAAAACCCCATTAAATAGGAATAGAAATTTTTATGAAAAATAAATGTTCCCCAAAAAAAGTTCATCATTCAACTACGTTGTTTGAGAGACTGAACATAATGAATGAAGGCAGAAACCTAAAAATACTGTCAATGGTGCATTTCAAAATGCACTCAACATGTGACAACTCTGCGAAGGGCTTGTTTTGAGGAGGAAGAAGATATTTTCCGGAAAACAAAAAGAGTGGACCGCGAGGTCACCCCCATTCATTCCGAAGGGTTGAAGAGACAATCAGACGGGGCGGCGAGACGCGAGACGGGAGAAAGGAGAAAGGAGAGAGGATGGCCGCAGTGCCCAAGGCCACTTGCTGAAGAGGCCCATGCCGACCGCGGCAGGGCTCAGAAGGCAGCGGCTAACGATTTTGAGGACAGGCTAGATTTTTCACAATCCACGTGGGGTTTGGGAATATGCGTCCCGGCGGCCGCTCGTCGGGAGCCGGGCTTTATTGTTTCTTTCGAGAAGCCGACGCTAGGAGGATCAGGTGCGCGGGGAAGAGAGAGGTAGGTAGATTTGTATATGTGCGAAAATAGCTTCCTGTATGAGTGACGTTTAGCGAATGGTCTAATGAGTCTCGAGGCTCATCACAGATTGCACTTACGGCTGCCCTGGCTGGCCCTGGCTATCACAGCAGTGGTACCAAATTTTGAAAAGCATAACAGGGGTGTGGAGATCTGTAAAAGCAACGTTTTGAGCCAAACGGAGGAGTGAAATTATCATTCGAAGAGTGCCGAACTGTTCAGCCATCCTCGCATCAGTTCGTCAGCTTTTGTTTGTATATGCATATTTTAAATTAGCGCGGCGCATTCTTAGGTTGTTTTTAAAAAACCAAGTAACTTAGACTCTTGGTATTCATTGCACCTAACTAGAAAGCCCCAGAATGACAAAAAACTTTAAATCATAATTATTGACGGATTAGTAAACTTTTTACATGCTTTGGAAAATCTCAGAAGTTCGCGGCAGTCACTTTCCGGTAAGGAACTAAGGAACTCCGTTATTGTATCGATTGGGGGGTCGAAACGATCGCAAAGGCGGTATACTACGTATACGCGCCAAAATAACTGAAATGTTAGACAAAGGTACTATTTCCGCC
Source organism: Bemisia tabaci (assembly GCF_918797505.1). NCBI lineage: Eukaryota > Metazoa > Arthropoda > Insecta > Hemiptera > Aleyrodidae > Bemisia > Bemisia tabaci. Next base: position 40,208,723 of record NC_092794.1, on the reverse strand, counting down.
TGTCTTTCTATTTGTATCAATAGGGACTTTTTGCTAAACTTAGAAGAACATAACAATTCACGAACGTTGATTGCAAATGAGCTTCATTGAAAAAAGAAAATAAATCATTAATTGAGTGAACATGTGGCTGATTGTATGAAGGAAGTATATTCCAGTATTTTTTTGCTCACGTACATTTTTGATTTAGTATTAATTATTTTCAATTATTTTTTGATGATTGGTCTAAAACTTTTAATACAACCAGTAAAAATTAATCGCTCCCTACGAGACTCGAACCCCGCTCACACCTAAGCAATCTCCGAGTGCGATTGTGTGGTGGCGTAGACAACTGAGCCATCACGATGGTCGAGGCGATTGGGAGAAAGTAGAGCATTTAGGAGACTAGGACGATTAGCGGGGCTTCACAAGAGCTGTTGTCCTTGACGCTTCGGCAGCTGCCGTGATATGAGAGAAAGGAGTAAGCGCATGTCTGTATGAGCCATAAGTAGGAAATGTTTTCATGTGTCTCGAGGTTCATCCCAGCATGCATTCGCGATCGCCGCAGTTGAGCTGAGGCAATATTTGCGTATTCATGAATTAAATCAATCAATCAATTTCTGATTTTGGCTCCTTTGACCTTAACGGATCCTCCAGGGCAATTGTCCACCTTGTAAATTGGTTATTCTTTCTTCATTTTTATTTTTTTTTTTGAAGTGGGATATTGGCGGCTTCTCAAGAACAACAAGGAAGGCGATTTTTTGCACCAACGAACAAAAAAATGGTGGCGAGAAATGACCAATCACAACCTCAAAAAAAAAAAAGAATTTCCCTTAATTCGTTTTTCGGTGGTCCTGCGCAGATTTACCAGTCAGAAACGACATCTCAAGGCGACAAAAAACTCGCGGAAAGCAAATTTATGAATTCTACACAACCTGACGTAGAGACATGATTGGCTAAAAAACACAACGATTTTTAATACACCCGAAAGTGAACCAAAGACCGGGCCCTAGGCATTTCGCTCAAGGTCACAGAGACATAGGGAATTAGATAGCCGTAGCAGCAAAATGATTGCAAAACCATCAGTGGAACTCCGTTCTAATGACAACAGTGGAACTCCGTTCTAATGACAATATAGGGTGGGAACTGAATAAAATTGCGTAAACAAAGTATATGTGTACTAGGTTGATTTTTGCTCAAATTCACTTACCGACATATATTTCTTTAACTTTAGGTTATTTTTGGTCCGCCATCGACTGATTAATCTCATTTGGTTGGGAGTAACGGCCGTCTGGGACTGTAACGGCCTGTTTTAGCCGGCAGGGCCACCATGAGCAGAAGAAAAACTAACTTTATCTAAGATCCTTGCTTTTTATCGAGCCAAAGTAGGTGTATTATACCGAGTCACCGTCCCAACTTTATTATTTGTTTGCTTTAGTGACTTAAAACGAGTTTAGAGCGAGAAATTTGCAAAAATCAAGGGTACAAGCTCAAATAAATTTTCCGTTTGCCGTCATGGATTCCCGCGCTTATTTCCACACTCACAAACGCAGTGCGCCAGGGCTGTATCACTTTTCCCCCGTGTTAGTAGATACAAGTGCTCCGTATTTATATCTTTGAGTAAACCACCCTTGAGTAAACCCAAAGACATGGTTTAATCTGAAAAATTCCGTTTCTAGACATTTCATACCACGGTTTGAACAGTTATGCTGTGACTTATCATCGCAGTCAAACTTGAGACGCTTATCAACTATGCAAATCAACCAACTAAAAAAAAATTGCGCCACTGCTAACTGCCAGACCTACCGAACCCATGAAAGACTACGTAGGTATGTACATGGAGACGTAAGTATACAGAGTGTTCCAGAGCGCCCGTTCACTATCTTTTTCTCGGAAACGGCCGAAAATTGAGCTTCAGGCCGAAAACTTGTGGGCGTAAATCAACCACAAAAAACTTAATGATAATATTTTCAGCCCCCAAAACCCTATTTTGGGGGAGTTTTAAGGGGGGGGGTGCCCCCGCGTCTCGTTTGTTTCAAATAGGGTGGGTAGGGGAGAGGCTTGTACCTAGGAATGATTTTCCATTTTTATTTTTTTTTAAAGATCCTTTTTCGAAAAATTTAAATCTTTTACCGCTATGACTTACTACTGAGAGTCCTTAG